>NC_045559.1:197111163-197391163 GCF_009819795.1 Aythya fuligula
ATCATTCAATGTATATTAGAAACTGTCATGCCAGATTAAACTCTTGGTCCTTATAGATCTGTGTTGTGTTTCTGACCATCATGAACACCTGGCTCTAAAAAGTAATATGCTCTAATAAATATCTGAGGTATTAGGGAATAATATGAAATGTGTAGGGATAGGTGGATACTCTTTTACTGACCACAACAGTTGAATTGTTTACATCTTGAAATGAACTTTTATTATCTACTTTGTTACACAGGTTTGAATAACAGTGCATGCCATTATTAAGCGTTAACTTATCCAGCCTTAAAAAATCTGGGCACAGTTCCTGAGTTAATGATCTCTGGTGGCAGCAAATTCCAGAAGGAGGCTGTAGGCTGCATACAGTATTTATTTTTTCTGTTTCTTCTGTGTGTACAGCCCTGTCAGTGTAGTCTTCTCTCCTTCTGTCTTTTTGCTATTGAACACAGTGAAGAGGAGAAACTGTTTAGCGTATATGACCTCCATATCTCAATATCCTCCCTTCCCTTAGTGTCCTCCTCTCCAGGCAAATATGTTTAAGCCACTCTGGCTTTACTAATCTCATCCCAAACATTTTTACTATTTTTATTACCCACATGGCTCCTTATGATCTTTTCTGTTTGGTTTCTAGGGGTTTAAGACACTGTGGGATCACAGGAGTAATCTCACCAGCTCAGCCTTCTTCAAAACTACTTTTTAGTCGTGTTCTATTAGCTGTCAACTGCATTGCAGGTTTTCAGAGGATCTGCTTTCATCAGAGCCTCTCAGAAAGACCTCATCAGAGCTCACTCCAGTCCTAACCCTGCGGTGCTCAGTGCCTCCAAAAGATGGGTACACCCCAGGAGTCCAGGAATGTCAAACCCCATACAAAAAGGCAGATAATTATTATTTAAAATGAAATATCTGAACAGATGCCTTTTAATCTCTCATTTTTATCTTTTTAAATCTAAGGCAACAATTTCAACTCACAGCTCAGTTTCAACTAACAGTTCTGGTTATTTACAAAAAGGGATCTTGGTGTTGTTCCCATTAGATGTGTTCTTTCCAACACCTAGACTCAATGGCTAAGATGGCAATGATTTATTTAACGTGAAGGGATATAATGGAAAGATAGCAGGGTCCCACACTGAGAACCCAGTGTACTGGGTCTGGCTGGAATGTTAACTTTCCCGGCAGCAGCCCATACAGTGCCGTACTCTGTACTTGTAGCTGGAACAACAGTGTTATCACACCAGTGTTGTGTCTACTGCTGAGCAGCAGTGGCACAGCATTGGGCCTTTCTCTAACCCTCCTAGGGGGTGGGCAAAAAGTGAGGAGAGAAACATCACTAGGGCAGCTGACCTAAACCAATCAAAGGGATATTCCATACCATGTGGTGTCACACTCAGCAATAAAAGGTGGAAACAGGAAGAAGAGGGGAGGGGTGGGCTCTCGTTGAGAAGACGTTGGTCCTCCTCTCGAACACCGGCTGCGTGCGTTGAGGCCTTGCTTCAAGGACGTGGTCAATCATCGCTCATTTGTGGGAAGTAGAGAGTAATTTCTTTCCTCTGCACTTCCATATAGCTTTCATTTATTTTGTTTGTTTGTTTTCCTCCCTTTTTCCCCTTTCCCTTTATTTCCCCTTAGTTAAATTGTTTAGTTCATGGTAGTCTTTATTTAGTTATTATAATTATTTCCCTTTAATTAAATTATCCTTATCTCAACCCGTGAGTTGTTCTTTGCTTTACTTCTCCCCCTCCTTATCTAAAGGAGGGGGAGTGAGAGAGCGGTTGTGGGGTTTAGCTGCCCAGCACGGTAAAACCACCACACCCAGGTGAACCTAATTTATTAGTATTGAGAAAATTTATGGGAAATATCTTAAATCTTCCAATTTTAAAGGCTCTTGCTTTCCACAACCAAGATATCTTATTGAAGACATCCTAATCTTTGTCACTGTTACAAAGTTTGCTTTCTTGATTTCAGAAGAACTACAGAGATTATCCAGCTGGGGTGTTGTAGCTGGCAGTCAAGTTTTACCTGCTCAGCTGGAAGAATTGGGTGTCCGACTGTCGAAATCTTAGGGGAGAAGACCAGGCTGGTACTTGCCAGGTTCATAGCTCTTTTCCTGTATGTTATTTAGCTCTGTCTTGTTTTGCTGAATGGCTAAAGCACTGGTATTTGATCTCATCATGAACTCTCAGAAAACTTGTGGCCACCTTGCTCTGCTTACTCTGTTGGTACCAGTAATTCTGTTATTACACGGGCATGAGGTGAATCAGCTAATCTGAAAGGTGCTTCTGCTTAAGGCCTGAAGAACTCAAGGCTTCTCCAAGAAAGCTTTTGGCAGCATTCAGACTGCAAAGGCTAGTGCTGTTGCACAGAAGGATTTGTTTGAAAGGTGGCGTCTCTTTTTCTTTTACAAGCCAGGGGAGGCTAATTCATCTTGGCTTACTGCAGCCCTCTGTGCCGTCTGTGCTGCCTGCATTTTAAGCACTTGGTTTTATAGCTCCTTCTTCCATTTCAGAGTTTACTTGTACTTCTGCTTGGGAAGATTTTCTATTCCTTTTTTCACCCTTGTGCACTTGAAAGAGCCTTTCTATAAAGCCAGAGCAGGGGTCATCTGAGATTTCAATCAGGCTTTCAGGTTTCCAAGGCCAAATAAGACTTGTCATTAGATGAGATATGACCAAAGTTTGGCACATTATTACCATTCAGTCATCTGGTCTAAGTCAGCGTGAGAGTCATTGTGAAGATTGTAGTGGCACCCAAGTCAGCCAAGTCTCTAAGATGGCCTCATCTGAACTTGTTTTCCTTCATAGTAGGCCTCCCAATGAAGACAAAATTATTTTTTAAACATAAAATATTAGTTTGATTGCAGTATATTTACTTAACCTTTCACATAAAGATCAAAATGATTAGCTAAGAAGAATAAATATAAAAGAGATGTAAAAAAGCCTACCTTAACCACTTGGTACTTGCTTTCTGAGTTACAGTAAATATTTCAGCCTCCTCTGGTCTGTAGAAAAGTGTATTTTTATCATCATGGATGCCAAAATATGTCTGCTTCTTTCTCCTCTCTGACACTTCTCCATCTATCTTGAACAGCTGATTAACCACTCCTTGTAGTAGAAGAAACAAACAAACAAACAAACAAACAAAAAAACCAACACTTTTCTTGGGCATGTTCAGGTTCTCCAAATAAAAGGAATGATCTCCTTCTCAGAATTTCCTACCTGATCCACTCCTTCTCAACAACAGAAGAGAGTTCATAAACAGATAAGATGGGTATTATCTACCACATAACCTCTTAACATTTTTATCTTTGACTTAACAGTTAGATTATATAGGTTGCTTTGCTTTCTGGAGTCTAATATGAGATCATCTCAATGCAGTTTTATTTTTGTCAATGTTCTTTTGTCTATGTTCTTCCTTGTTTTCTTCAGCTTTCATTTCATTTACAAGTCCATCCATGGAGAAGAACTTGTATCTTGCTATTAGTTCCTCAACAGTTCCTTCAGCTATAGGGTTAAGGACCCATTCCACTGATTTAAATCTGTCTTATTTTAATACAGGGTAGTCTTTGAAAGACAAAGTGAATTATAAAGTACAAGTGAAATGAAAGTCAACAAGATTCCCAATCAGGGAAGAGGCCCTGGAAGTAAAAAATAATAATAATAATAATAAAATAAATGCAAAGATACAATGAATATTAATTACTCAAATAAAGCTTGAGATATGGAGTACGTAATATTTTCTAGAATGTCAGTAGTAGTCCTTTTACAGATGACCAGTAGCTGATATCTGTTTTGGATGTGTGACCTCAGATCTAATCTAACAGCTATACTCCAACTGATGTGTTTCAGGTGTCATAGCAAAAAAGGTGAACCCAGAGAAAACAAGGTGAGAGATGGACTCTCACAAATATATTTCATGAGCTTCCTAGTTTTTCTCAGAACATTTCTCAACCCAGGATTTTGATCATGAACGTTCTACTTAACTTTGTTATTCAGGCTGCAGACAGAAAAGGTGACTTTGTAAACTACTTCTTTGCAATCATAATTGTGATTTTGTGCTATTCCTAATTTTAAAGGCTAAACAAGGTATTTGGTTCTGTAGCTCCCTGAAGAGATTAATTATCAATGAAATTTTATAGAATGTCTGTAAAAAGCTGGAGGCTGAGCTTTAAGCATAACATGTTCTTCATTTCTTCAAAAGAAACATGTATAGAAGCAGATTTTAAGTTTTAGCTTGTAGAAGGTAATTCGGAAATGACTTTTAACATTGTCAAGCACAAAACTGTACTGAAGTCAATGGATATGAGGAGAAAATTTGTCTAGTTAAGTAGATATTGTGCCATGAACTTCTAGAAGGAATCAGAGCTTCTTAATAAATAAATAAATAAATAAATAAATAAATATAAATGTGGCTCTTTAAAAGTTGCATAAATCCATTCTTTCTGTCTTTCCCTGGTTCACTTCTTCTCTAACTCTTCAAATTAAGAAAACGACTCTTAGCAGTTTGTCAATCTGGTCACAGGAATTTTTGTAAGCTGGCAAGTATGAATGAATAATAAATCAGACAGAACAATGTTCCTCTTAGAGCTACAGGAATCACTCGGCATGCTTCTTTTTACTTCATTAACTAAGCTTTAAAGCCTAAAATGCCAGTTCATGATGCTCTTAGAGAAGTAGCCTTACACTCTTGCATACAGTGTCTCCAGGAACTAGTGAGGTCCTAGTAAGGACATGCTTGCTAGATAGGCTTGTGTGCAAGTAGAACGCTCTGCAGTATAAAATAAGACACAATCCAATCCAGCAACTTCAACTGGCTTTTGGAATGCAAATTTCAACTGTCAAGTCTTAATTAAAAACTACCAGTCAGCACTATTTTAAAAAGTGGAAGAGAACTAAGTGGTAGGTTGTTGCTGAAATTGTGCAAGTTCCATACTAAAAGCAGTAGGTAAGGTGACAGGTATATAATTATCATCACATCAAGTGAAGGACAAGAAACAGTCTACAGTTCCTGAAGAGGTGGGGCTTCAGCAGTCTTCAGTGTGGCAAGGGGTTCTTCAGCTAATTTGTCACTCCATTTATTTCAAAAGAGAATCTCCTTTTATGCCAAGCCTCTCTGAACCTTCAGAAGTGGTGACATGTGCCAGGCCTAGTTCTTAGATAAAGGGGTTAGCATTAACACAAATGCTTGTGTTTTGTGCATCAATTATGGATAAGTCTGAGGCATAACGTAGTATTCAGGTGTTTGGCAGTTTCTGTTCAACAGCACATCACAGCTATACTGTAATCCCTAATTCAACTGAGAATCAGCAAGAGAATGGATCAAAGCCAGTTGATTGGCTGAAGGCAAAAACCTTCATTATCTCTTTGAGGTTTTAAATAAGTGAATCAGATCTCTACATGTTATGAAAATGTGAAAGTTCTGGGTTAGAAATCATTTTTGCTACCTAGGAAACAACAACTCAGAAATAGCGTCAGGACTCCTTAAGACTATCATAACAGTGCTACAAGCCTTAACAACACCATCCTCTTGTCCATAGCTACACAAAAAGTGACTTTCTGCTTTGTTCTAGTTGAACATATTAGGGTGGGTTTGCCCAGGTTTTACATGACTGATCCTCTAAACTTCACTTCTTACTGCAGCTGCTATATAAGTGCTCTGAGGGTAGCAATGGCTTTGCGTTCTACACCTCAAATTCATGTTTCCCGTCTGTTCTCCCTTGTGTGCCTGTTTGCATGGCATTGTGGTGTCAGTGTGTTTCCAGAATAAGAAGAAAATACAAAGAAATACAAAGAAATGTCACTGGCAATTGTTTGGAAATATTTTAAGAAAACAGAGTCAGTTCAGACTTTGAGTTTTCTGTTTGTGTCAGCTTAAGTCTGAGTGAGAAAAAAAAAAAAAAGGTAATCATTTTTCTATTTAATCTGAGAATTTGGCTTAAAAGGGTTAACAATCAAAGTTCTATTTTAGAAATAGCATGATATTAAATGAACTATTCTCCTCTCCTCCTGGTTAGAAAATGTTAACCTTTAAATCTTTACAGATTTGGAATATCCAGTCTCTTGGATAATGTATTATCAGTAATAAAGAAGAATAGTATATTAACTACCCAGATGTCTATAAAAAAAATAAATCTGTTTAGTAATTTTTCACATTTCATGTAATCTACACCTGACAAGAAACTCAAGCAATTATTCATAAACAAAAGTGGCATTATGTTACTTAGTTATTGCTGGGGCCTTGAGGGTCCTGCCAAGCTTTAACATCTCTGCTCTCCTCCCGCTCTCTCCCAGACCTTCTCTCTCCTCACCTATGGCCCAGGATCCCATTTCAGCCCCTGGGGCTCTCGATACCTGCTCCAGCGAGGCTGCAGCAGAGATGGACTCCCCATCCTGCCAGTCTCATCCACAGGACAATATCCCTGTCCCCATGGCATGCCCCCATCCCCATGACCTTGCCTGGCCATCTCAGGGCTATGTTTGACCTAGTTCCCCTCACCAGGTCTGAGCCTGCCGCCCTATTGCCCTCGTCCCTGGTGCTGCACAGCCTCTGGGGTTGATCTCTGGGGTTGTTTCTTTACCCTTTGGTGCACTTGTCCCCCAGAACCCTCTCATGATATCTAGGCACCTTCTCCCCTCTACGGTTTTCACCTTTGGTTTCCATCTCCCCATTCTGTAGGGAGCAGATGGCTTCTGGTTCCCTGATGATTATAGTGTAACACCAATGCTCCAATCTTTAATTAAGTTTAATTCAATGTTCTATGTGCTCAAATTGTACTGGGAGCAAAAAAAGAAGCAGATAAAATGAAGGCTACTGCAATTCCTTTCTCCTCATATTATTTTTACTTACTCCAAGATCTTTGAGAGATTGAAGATGGTGTTTAAGATTAAATAAAACTTTTTGGATTGAATTAATGTTGCCTCTTCTTTTGTGTAAGTTTGGACTGTTTATGACTGTTTACCACTGTTTGTGACTGTATATCTTGCTGCTGTCAATATGAGTGCTCTGATTTCAGAACTCTCATAAATCAAAACAAATGAAATTGCACAACATGTTGTATGCAAATACTGTCCTACAGGGTGGTAAGTAGCACTGAATTCCCACTTGTCAGAAAGGTAAATAAAATCAACGAGCTTTTTACAGATACATTATTTCATTATGTGTGAGTTAAAGCACAGTTTGAAATCTAAACAGAAATCAGACATGGCACCTGCCAATGCTTGTTGAGCTGCGGGGTGTGTTTTATTTATTTATTTATTTCAAACCCACGATTTAAAATCTTAAGAAGCAGAATAATAGTCCTTCAATTTTTAAAAGTTTTTCTTTTTCTTCTTTTCTACTACCTACAATATCAGTGAAGACCACTAGTTCAGATGGATTCATTATCAGTTGGATGAGATGAATTTTACATTTAATTTTCTTCTATTCCTTCTGTCTTTATACTTTGCTCTCCCAGCACCAATACAAGCATCTTACAGCTAAGCAGACGTCCTTGACCTCATGCTCCTCCATGATCATAAAAGGTACATGGTAGGAGCAGTCTTCTTACTATATCTTTCTACTTGGAAAAGACACTATGAAAGTATCCTTTAGTTTCTGTCATTTCAGAAACTGGGTAGAAAGAATGAACGCATAAATGTTAGGTCCTGCCTACACGAATCTCAAACTAAGGTGTTTTGTTTTGTTTTAATTATTATTGTTAAATTAATCCACTTTCTTAATCTTCCAAACTTCTAGATAGATACCTAGAAAAAATGCAGCATACTCTAGAAGTTATGAGGAAACCAGGATGTTTTCTATCTAATTTACATTCTGTGATTACTTCTTTTCACTGAACTTTTTTGAAAGCAAGTGTCTGGCAGTGGTGGGTGGCACTGAACTGAATTAATCATTCAGTTAGATAATATGAGAGTGAAGATGACTAAATTGGAACTACTAGGGAAAATAGTCATAATATAACCCTTTGTCCTCATACACTGGTAGAAGCAGGCTTTTCAGATCTATGTCAAGACTATTTGCAGCCTGTACTGAAAAAATACATGAAAAACAAAAAAACAAAAAACAAACAAACAAAAAAAAACCACTGAATTTTATTGAATCACTCTTTCATTATTTTGAAATGCTAGTGAAAAGTGACTTGCAAAGTTCCAAGTCAGATAAAAATTAATTCCTCAGAGGACTTTCTGACCAATGAGTCAGGCAGCACCACTGAGGAAAGTGTTCAACAGGAGGGGCTGAAGCCAGCAAAATAGTATTTAGCAACTTCATGGCTCATCGCCTTGTGAGATTGCAAGCTGGGAATTTTTGGGAGTGTTTTTTAATACAAATAGTCATGTACTGAAAGAGAGAGAAAATGTCTATGCTAACTATGATGGATGTTCTCCTGGACAGGTTCTTAATCTATTCAAATTCTAAAAAAAAAATCTGTATTTTAATTAGCAAATGACTTGAGGAAGAACTGATATAAGGCTATGTCACTTCAAGTAAATAAAATGTACCTAGGACTGCTTTTTAATACTGATATGGAAAAGTCCACATCTGTACCATGTACCAGCTCCTCCAAAACAGGATGACCACATACAATTATCCAATTGAACTGTGTCCAGAAATCACTTTTGAAGAACTCAGTTGACATGGAACAGAAACATACCCAGTAAAGTATTAGTTCTGTAAGTAACATGAGATGATGTGCCTGGGAATGTGTCCTGATTTCATTTATTAAAATAAATGAAGCTATAATGTGTTGTGTTGTTTTTCAGACAACGCAGTTCAAATAACCTTACTTACTGTAGTGAAGTTGCTTCATTTTGCGCATTGTCTTAGACATCAACGTTTTTGAAAATAGGTCTTTTTTGTCTGGGTTTGTGCAAATCCTAGTCTGTGAAGTCCTGGTCAGTGACAGGGACTCTTGGGAGCTACCAAATTCTGTGGGTAATAACACAAGTATTTGTGGTAGTAGAGGTAGTGCAGATTTCCTGAAACAACCTTACTCACCTGCTAAGCATCTTATGAGAAAGAAACTTATGGGTTCAGATTTGTCCTTAGAAAGTTTATTTGCATCTGCAAAGAAAGAAAGAAAAAAAAAAAGAGGTTTAGTTTTAATGACCAGTTTGTCATTATTTCCAGTTCTCTGCAAAACCAAATTAAGATCTGCACTTTTACTGTTTCCCTCCCATGGAGAAGAGAAATATTTTGATCTATAAATATTTGCTTTGCGCTCAGCCACCTGGAAAATCTTTCAGAGGAGGAAATAAACTGCAAGAGGTCATATCTTCTCTTGGTATCTGTTCACCATATTGGATACAGAAATACTGGGAGAGATTTCCCAGTGAAGCTCAGGGAACATTAGTACCAGCTGGAGCTAGTGCTCCCCCATTATATGACATAGCTCTTTTATGGAGTCTGTACATGACCCTGTATGTAGCCAGGTTTGTGGGTGGGATTCATCTCACTACAGTTGAGATGTCCACATGTTCAGACCCAGCCTGTATTTACAACCAATGGAGAATAATAGACATTTTAGTATATGATCCATCTGATTTGTTTAAAATGTCTACTCAGAATGAGATTAATTTCACTCCAGAAATGCCTGCTTTCCTCTGTTTATTACAGAGAGCATAGAGTGACTAGTCCATACATGGGCCTCTCTCTTTCATCTATCAGATATCATTCTGTTTCATAAGGAATATTTCGGATGTTGTCATCAAACTTCAACTGCGGTGACCTTGATGAGTTTTAAAAATTTATTTACTGTCAAGATTGGGTAGCAGGGTAGTTATGGCTGTCTGTATGTCAATCTCTTGTCTGAGCTTTCAAGGAAAAGCAAGGATGTGACATTAGTATTCTACGATATCAGTTGTAGGAGGAAATGGGAGAGTCATATTAATGTATCACATCAGTCCTATGGCCTTGTGTGACGGGCATGACCCTTGAGCAGAAGCTGGCATAAGGAAAGATGTTTATTTCTCTGTTAAGGATATTCAGCTCTTGTATTCTTGCAGGAATGCAGTTTCTCAATAGGAGTTGGGACAGTCACCTTGCTCTCTCATGGCAAATGTACATCCAGAGAAAGCATTTCCCATCAAATGAGTTCAGCTCCTCACTGGTCCCTGTTGGGGAGGTTGCTTAAATCATCAAGTAAGTAATGTCATGTTGTTCAGAACAAAGCTGGCTGAATAATATGGGTTGCATAATTTACTCAGGGCATTCTGCAGTCATATTTGAATGCATTTTTTACTGGGCTTTCCCTTCCTCCTATCATTCACCCAATTCATGAAGTGAATAATTTGGTATTATATAGCACAGTGAAAGGATTTTTCAACACATTTCAGAGAATGTTTCATGTAAAATCATTGCACGTTTTTTACTAACAGTTAATAAAACACACCAGGAAGGAAGGAAAGAAGAAAAGCTGATACAAGGTTTCCATACTCCTTACATACTCAGGATTGAGGGCAACTAATGGAAAGGAAAGAAAAACCCTGCTTCGCTACCTGCACCAAGACAGAGTATTCTTCCTGTCATGACAATATGTTAGCATTTAGCCAGGAAACAGATTTTTTTACTAGGATGGTGTAAACATTGTTCTGTCTGTAGATTTACTGAGAAAAGGAAGTTTCTTGAGACAACATTGGGTATTCTCCCATGTTTAAATGGATGTTCAGGATTAGCTGTGGCAGAGGTCACACTCCCTGGTGAACTTTGAGGTGATTCAGCTGAAGATTTTGCTTTGGCATGCATGTAGATTGTGGTGATCTGTCCTTGGTACATAAACCATACCCATAAGTATCATGAGGAAAGAGATGGACAGATTTTAAAGCCTTTGAGGTTTTATAGTGGACTTTGGCTTAGGTCCTAAAAGAAATAAGCATGAAGCAGGATTGGAGGAACATCTGTTCTGTGTAGTGCAACACTGGGGTGGGAGGGGGTAGGCGGAGGACAGAGAGATCTTCCTGAAAGGCATCACCGCTGTTTTTCCTCTTTTGTGTGCTGCTGGGGGAGCAGTTTAACAAGCAAAACATGCAGGCAAACAGTGAAACAGATGGTGCAACCTACTATTGAGGAAACATTTCAAAGGGTAACAAAATATGGTTGAAACCAGCTTACAGTTTACATACTGAATGCAAAACCGAACATGCTGTTTTCAGCAGGCTGTAGCTGTTTTCATTTGCTGATGCCAAGTGCTTTGGGGAGCTGCAGCTCCAAAGTGGTTAGTGCAGTGGCAGGAATCCTGTAACTGAATAGACTTGCTTCAGCCAGGTAGATAAGGAGGGGCTGGATTCTTACCTGCAAATGGCTGGATTCTTACCTGCAAATGTGCTTTAGTGCGAACAGAGGGATCCCTCAGAGATACTTTCAGGGAATCATAAAATCATGGTTTGGGCTGGAAGGGACCTTAATGATCATTACAGATCACCTGGTTCCAACCTGCCACAGTTTCAATGTGGTTTACTAAAGTGTTGTTTGTTTGTTTGTTTGTTTGTTTTGTCTCTCTCTGTCTTTCCATCTATGTGTCATGAATAGCTTTGAAACTCAGAAGATTTTGATAAATGTACTGAAATGATCTCGTATAGGCAAAAAATAATAATAATCCAGGAGAAACTTTCATTTCTCAAGAAATTAACAGTATTTCAGCACAGTTAAAAGCAAGCAAGCAAAAAAAAAAAAAAAAAAAAAAAAAAAAAAGGCTTCGGCTAAATTATAAAGTCTTTATTGACTCTAAATTGACTCTAAATATTGGGCATGGATAAAGGAGAGGTAAGTGGAGATTCACAGGTAGAACTTCAGGGGCAGGTAGGAACAAAACGAGAATGGACAATTCAGAAAGAATTGCTGTTAGTGTGAGAAACTTGAGTTAAGAAGAAATAATTCCTTGATGGGATTAGTATCAACAGAGAAACCCAAAAGAAGCCCCAGAGTATCATATATTTATCCTGTGAAAAGGAAATAAGAAAAACTGTTTGTTATAAAGGTTACTTAAAACAAGTAGCAAGCTTATTGTTAACAACAATGGCTAACAGCTTAGCCTGGAATAGGAACAGATTATGTTTGACACTATTTTGGTATATTGAAGGTTTTCAGTTTGTCTGCGCTTTCTCATCCTGATCTGAGTATAGGCTGAAACAGTTTCAGAAACTATCAGCTCTCGTTGGAAACTTACAGAGGATGTATGAAATATTGCTGGACTAGAAAGGAGCAATCCCAATGTATAACTGTATATAAAGGTGGGAAAAATGAACTGTAAATTTATAGACTAGTCAACTTCTCCACAAATCCTTTAAAAAATCTGAAACAAACACTAAGAAGTGACTTACTAGCACTTGGAATATAACAAGGAGAATAGTAGCAAAGATGAATTTGCCAAGGAGAAGATTTCTTGTCAAATCAATCTATTTTTCTTTTATGAAAGAATAAATGGAAGAAGAAGCAATAATCATATTTCTTGTTTTCAGTAAGGTTTTTGACATTGTCTTATATTGTATTTTTGTAAGCAAACTGGGAAGACATATCTAAAGTAAACTTACTTTTGGAGAAAAGTGTAGAGTGGCAGGTGAAGTTATCACTTGTTTTCTATCCAACTGCATGAATAGTTCTCATTGTTCTGATTTGTTAAAGACAGAAATTGCATGATGAAATCAAGACTATGATTATTATATCTGTAGATAGAGTAAGATTATAGGAACTGTAAGCATATAGGAGGAAAAGACTAAAATAAAGATGGTCTTAAATTAGAGGAATGGTATGAAGGAAACCAGAAAACAGGCAGCAATATCCTGCCAATAGAATGTTGACCAGGAATAATTAATAAAAATAAAACTTCATTCTTTAAAATTGATGCGGGGTTGAAAACTATAGGGAATGAGGAAGCTGCAAGAGTAAATGGGGATCAGATGAGATTAAAAGAATGAAATATTGAAAGGGATAGAGAAGGGGAAAGACGAAAGACGAAAATGTTGAAATCATCCAGAAACGTTAGCTTTGAATAAATACTAACGAAAATATTAACACTTTATTTTCAAAGGAAATGAATGCTAAAATACATTGAACATAGGGTTATGTATCAATGATACTGGTTTGCAGTAGAAGAATAGATTAAATGACCCCAGTAACTCCTGACACATTCCTCCTATATTTCCTATTTATTTTATAAGACTTATTTATTTAAATTGCATATATTTATTTATTCTTGAATTTTGTAAAATGATCTGTAAAGAACATGAAAAATGATGAATCTTAGTCTATCATGGTTTCAGTCATCTGATTCCATCCTAAAAATATGTTTATTTTGACAATTTTCTGAACCTTACTGTGCCTATTTTATATTGACAGATTCTCACAGGGCAGAGTGTCACTAATTGAATCTAATGAATATGGCTGGAGACTTATGATAGACTGGAGGCAACAGATAAAACAACAGACACATATCAAGACTTCTGTGGATATTAACAGCAGGAATATGTCCATCAGCAGTAAATTGCATCATGGTTACAATTTACATTTTCAAATACCAGGAGCTTTAGAGAATTGATAGAATAACAGCAGGCATGCACTCTAGGACAGCATGATCTTATGGGTTTATGGACAAAACCTCTCATATGGCATGAGAGGCAGAAAGCATAATGAGACAGAAAATATAACTTTGAATGCTCAGAAGGATAAGGCAGGAACTGTAATGTCAGTTCCATTCTGGATCTCTCATTGAAAGAGTTGCAAATGACTTGTAAATTGATAAAAATATCCTAAGAATGTGAATCATAGAATTTTAGAATCACAGAATATCTTGAGTTGGAAGGGATCCACAAGGATCACTGGGTCCATCTCCTGGCTCCATATAGGATCCCATGTCTGAGAGCATTTTCCAAACCTGAACTCTGTCAGGCTTGGTGCCATGAGCAAAGCCCTGGGGAGCCTGTCCCAGTGCCTGATCACCTCTGGGTGCGGAACCTTTCCCTAACACCCAGCTTGACACTCCCCTGTCCCAGCTCCATGCTCTTCCCTCAGGTCCTGTTGCTGTACCCAGAGAGCAGAGCTCAACACCTACCCCTCCACTCCCCTCGTGAGAGAGCTGCAGGCTGCCATGAGGCTTCCACTCAGTTTCCTCTTCTCTGAGTCTTGGCCACACAAATTTTCACCATAAAATGGTGATTAGCATCTCCCCACCTCACTTCCAGTGGCCATACACTTTCTTTTTCCACTTAAACTCCAGAAGAAGATCCGTGCTCAACCAAGATAATCTCCTGTCCCTTCTGTTTGACTTCCAACATTTTTTAATTGCCTGTTTCTGTGCTCGTAAGAGGTGGTACTTAAAAAATTGACCAGCACTGATGGATCCCAACACCTTCAAAGGCATTTTCCCAGGGGATGTTAGTAACTAGTTCTCTGAGCAGTCTCATGTCTGTTCTCCCCAACTCCATGGGGATTATGTGTCAAATGTGATTAAGGTACTTTTGGTATTCTACCTCTAAGATTTTATGTTACTATAAAACAGAGTAAATATACAGGCATCCTTCCTATTGATGACAACATTTTGGAATGAAAAGAGCTTGTTACCCAATATTGTTACCAGAGTCTATCAGAGCTGAGACTTCCAAAGGACAGAATACAGTTAATATTGGTTGATTTTGAGTTACCCCCTCAATGTTTTTACTTACAGACTCATTTTTTAACTTGATGCATGAAGGTATAATTATCAAGTCATGAGGAAGAGGTTATGGCAAGAAGGAATCATTAAAATCTTGTGTTAGGTCCTCTGTCAATAAATGATTTATTTATAATTTTGTGGTGTTATGTGGGTTCTCTGTCTAAAGTTTTCTTGAAAAGGGAGCCAAAGTAAGATGTCACAGCTGAAGTGCTAAATGTTTATACATGGTAAGTCCTTCTGTCAAGTAGAGTCATTTGCACACATATGATTGCACAGTAACTTATTTTGAGCTGTAATATCTAGAAGTATGTTGGAATAACTTCTGCTGCCATTGTCTCAACAGTAAATTAGTTTGTTTCCTCTGCTGTCTGTATTTTCCTTTTTCGTCCACAGGGAAAAAACAACAACAACAACAACAACAACAAAAACTAAATGCACTAGCATAAAGTGAGCATTCCTCAAGAGTAAGGGAATAAAAAAAAAATCTTTTTTTTTTTTTTTTTTTTTTGGCGTTTTTAGGCTATCCAATAACAAGAAAGAACAATTAGACCATGAAATAGCCATAAGAAAAAAAAAATCAGTAGAAAGTGTGGTACTGTAAAAAAAATAATAATAATAAAAACAAACAAACAAACAACAACAACAACAAAAAAACATTAACTTTGGTAAGAGTATTATACAGTGAAGACACTTCAAATTTACTGAATACAATGAAATGGGATGAGGTAGTGAAGGAGAGATAGATATTTTAGAGAAAAACTATGTTGTTTATAAAGATTGTTTTGCTAATAAACACAGAAATAAAAATAGACCTATGTGAATGGCCTGTTATAAAAGGTTGTAAATAAGATCAGGAGAAAGAAATAAGATTTTTGGAAGTCTAAAATATCAGCAGGAAAACATAAAAATGTGTATAGATTGCAGTTTAAAAGTATTAGAATGTGTTAAAGCAAGATTAAGGTAGTAAAAATGTAATAAGTTTTGTTTGAAAGAATTGCTGTGTCGTTTAGCCAAAACTTTGGCAGGTAGAATAAGAAATCTTGTTCAAACTTCAGCTTCCTGGTTTGCTTCTATCCATCTGTTATTTGTTCTTTTATTGTGTTAGTTCAAACTCCTTGGGGCGTAAGCTTCTTTTTGTTCATATTGCTAAAGTGCAAAGGTTGCTTGTTTTCAGTTACTTCTTGGCATTATTATCTTACAAATATAATATGTATGGTCAAGTAATCAAAGGTGGGTATTTCCAAAGCTACAGAATGCCATGCTCAAGGCAATCCTGAGATGAATGCTTAAATCAGTCTTTCTTCTTAAAAGAGAAGAAAAAAATCTTCTAAACTAATACTGAGTGGTTCCTCAAATGGTAGAATGAATATGTTGTTCTGAAGGTCTCGTTCTAAAATACCTCCACTATGGATGATAAATATGAGTCACTGAGCCTCATAGGTACGACTGCAATGCAAATTGTAATGAAAAATTATTAGGAATGTACAAAATCCTCAAAATGTCAACTTAGCATTTGTCAGATAACAACTTAGGAGAACAGCTCATCAAAATCGTTGTACACTGCAGTCCTATATGAATCCTAGTCCTGATTCTGAATTGCTCAAAATGTCAGTATTTAGTCCTTACATAAAACATCCTTCTAAATAGAGTTGGGATTTTACAGTTTCTTAGTGTCTCACAACCAATATTAAATTAACAGAACGTGCTAAAATTCTGCAAGACAAAGCACATAACACTCGGACCTGTTATTCCCAAGGTTTTCCCCTTTCCTTAAACTGAAGCTTGAGCCTGTTTTACGGGAGCTGTTGTGCACCTGTTATTTTTAAAGCGCTGTGTTGAAGACTAAGGATACAGAGCAGACATCCAAACAGGTCAAACAGATGTTGCAGCAGGGAACATATTTTTGTGTCCACACGTCAGACAGACTCCAGACATCAGATATCTGTAAGATTAACTCCAGACACTGAAGAGCTCCTAAGCCTGTGATTTGTCTGCAGGGAAGATGCTGGAAATTTTGATAAGAGGTGGGGATTAAGCAGCATTTCAGAAATGTTTAGTATGATAAAGAATAAGCTTGAGTTCAAAAGTGGGTGACTGCTTAAGAGGATCTCAAGGTCTTTGAGACCATATCTGGGTAAAGAAACCAAGGCAGAACAGAGACACAATTTATTCAGATTTCAGTAAAATGCTTGGTGTTTGAGTAGATGAAAGATTCCATCCCTCTCCTTTTAAACTAGTGTTTTTGCTGAATAAATTATAATAGGACTCTAAAAAAAAAAAAAATAGAGAGAATACTAACGTTTTTAGAGGGCTGTAAGGAGCTTCACAAGGAAGATATCTAAAATCTGCTTTCTGTTCCTGCCACTAAATCTCATCCCTAAAGTTACATGAGATTAATTCCTTCCAAGGAAATGAGAATTCAAATATTTTCTCAGTTTTGCCACTGACCTAGGTCAGCAATACCAAGAGCATAAATTTGGCTGTACTTGACCACTAAAGTTAATCTAATGGACTATCATGCAGCCCTGTGCCTTCAGAAGGACTGTGCTAAGTGCCAATGCTCAGCCTCACCTGACCTGTCGGCAGGTCATTATTTTTTTCCTTGGACAAATTTATGAGTCTCTTTTGTCATTGATCGTCTTCTGTCCAAATAACTCCTCCAGTTTTGCAAAGAAATGCAATGTTTGTGACTATCTGTGTGGTTCACATGTTCTTGTCTCAACTGCTCAATAAATACTTGAAAATAGGGTAGTAGGAGTACACATTAAGATGAGATAAATTAGGTATTTGGAGGGATTGCTTGAGATTAACTATCAACAGGGAAAAAATGGGTGTAAAATAGTCGTTTGTATCTCAGTCCTGTGTTTGTCCTTATAAGAGGATAACACCATTCCTGCTTGTGTCTGTCCTCGTGGGGAGGTGGCTCATTTATTCAGCACAGCAGAGATTTTATACCTCCTCAGGTGAAAATGTGGCCTGAGAGCATGATCTGAACTAATGATTCCCCTGAGTTTGCAGATTCTTTTCATCATGATTAGCAAAGCACCTCTCTTCTCCAAAGTGCCATTTCTATAGCCTTAGGAGAGGGTTGTTTTGCTTACAAAACAATCAGCGAACATTCTATGACAGTTTCAAAACATAACAGGCTTGAAAAAAAAATGTTAAAGTGTATAACCATCAGTTTTAAAAACCAATACATTTTTTTCCCCTGGTCTCCGGCTCAAGTGCATTTATCCTGCTGAGGGATTACTTTTACTTTTAAGCTGTGACTCACTGGATATGTGACAGAGTCTTGTTTTAACAAATTTATTGAGGCTGAGGAAGATGTTAAAAACAGACAGGCACCTGGAAATGCCAAAAGTGGGGAAAAAAAAGAGCAAATGTAATTTATTTCAAGGGAAGCCATGGCATAGTCCTTGATTCCCCTGTGTATAAAACAAATACAATAATTCTCTCTCCTGCTCCGCTACTTCCACCTTCTTAAACTTTCATAAGAGCTCAGAAAATAAAGTTTATTTATTAGTCTAGTAATAACACTAAAACCCTTGAAATGAATTTTTGAGCAAACTGTCAGGAGGTATCATTAGCCTTCTGATACACTAATTAAATTACTAACTTCAAAGAGTTTTAAATGTAATATTTATATATGGATAAACTAATTAGAATGATAGAACCACAGAACATCCCAAGCTGGAAGGGACCCACAATGATCATCGAGTCCAACTCCTGGCTCTACACAGGACCACCCAAAAATCAGACAATACTTTTAAGAGAATTTTCCAAATGCTTCTTGAACACAGACGGGCTCAGTGCCATGACCAGTGCCCTGGGGAACCTGTTCCAGAGCCCGACCACCCTCTCAGTGAAGAATCTTTTCCCAATATCCAACCTGAACTGCCCCTGATGAAACTTCATTCTGTTCCCTCTGGTCCTGTTGTGGTCAAATTTTGTTTGTTTGTTTTTTTGTTTGTTTGTTTGTTTTGTTTTATTTTTTTTCATCTAAGCTGAGAGAAATTTCTAGGATTTAATTTCCTAATAGTAGTATAACTAGCTATTATGACAAAAAACTATGTAAGAAATACAGTGAGTAACCTTGTGGAAAAAAATAAAAATAAAAATCAAAGTACCCTTCTTCCTGGTTGCAGATGAAGTTTTGATGCATTGTACTAACCTGAGTGAATGTTTTGTCTGACAATTTTAGTATTGGATTCAGATATGCGATAGATAACACTGGCAATTCTGTAGCTACCAAAAGTTCTGATACAATAAAGACTTTACGTACATGAGTAATTCAGCCTTCCTACAATAACGAGTTTAAGTATGTATTGAACTCCTATTACACTTACACTTTGCTGAACCAGAGATGTATCATAATTATTGGCCAAATCTCTTTATTCAGTGGGAATGGAGAAAGCTCAATATCTTAACATTTGGTCTCTTAATAAAACATCTGTCCTTTACCTGTTTATGCTAATGTCTGCATTGCGACCTCCTACTTGTACAGCTATTGGAAACAGGCATGTGATGAGGTGTGATCTTTGGCCAAGGTAAAAAAACCTTTTAGTGTAGTTGTAGATATACTGACAAAAACATCACCACTACTACCACCCTCAATGCCTCCCATGTAGTTTATTTCAATAACAGAAACTGGAATAAAGAAGCCACCATTCAAATTTTCCAGTATAGCTGAGTACATGCTAGGTGGGTTTTCTGGCTGTCAGGTATCAAGGACTTTCTGATCAATAAAGTGCTTCTAAGTGAGAAATTAGCTTCCATAGTTAAGGTTTTAAAATATTTTGAGAGAGAAGAATATTGCAGGTTATTAGATGAATATTTAATGTCTTTTAACATTGTTAAAAGATTAGTTTTGTACTGTAGTACAAGTAGTTTTATAGTGTGAGGAATCTAGATGAACTGTGGTGAATCTAAGCAGATCTGGGAAGTTGTTTGGAACAAGTAAGTGGTCAAGGAGATTGATGCATTTGAATATTGGCCTGAAGGGGGAAGATTGTCTGAGGTGCATGTTTACTCTCTAGTATATGTATTAGGTGAATTTTCTCTTTATACTTAACAGAGGAACAAATCTGAAAAGTATAACTGAGTTTGCTAGTAAAAAACAAAAAACAAAAACAAAAACAAAAACAAAAACTAATATGAATTACAATTGGAGATTCACCTCACTGATGCACCCAGAAGTTAGGCACCTGGCCCAATCCAGTTACCTACAATTCCTCTAAGGTCAGTAGTAAGTGCAATGAGATTAAATGAGAGAATCTTTCCTGAAAATGCCACCCTGTGGCAGACATCTCCTGAGAGGTGGAATGAATAGAAATATAAAAATGTCAGTCTCTCTTGGTTGAACACAAAGGAAGTAGAAGTGCTTGCTTTAATGTGAAGCCTAGCTTTTAGAAAAATACATACCCATCACATTCACGTTTTAATATGTTTTAGAGTCATTGACATCTGGTTGTTCTCAATCCCCTAGTAGGGCAAAATCTCAGCAGGTAAGCACAGAAGGGAGCAGAAAACAGAGAGCTTTCTGGGGTGCTCCTCAGTCTCACATGATATATAGAACAAAGTTTTGGGATGTTGCGTGGGATGCAGCTGCCACATTCTACCGACACAGCCAATATCCCCAGAAAAATTGAAGATGTTTCAGCCTGCTTGGGATTGGCAAAAGATACATTATATCTTGCCCTGAAAGTAATTTCTAACTTTCAGGGCAAGAGAATTTCTAGAAATAAGATGTTGTTCTAGATACGTTTTGCATTGGAGGCTTATATTCCTGGTTATATTAAAGTGTTTATTAATAGTCATTATAAATATTTTCAATCAGCTAAATTCTACTGAGACAGCCAGCTGCACCATGCACTGGAGCTAACATTTCTGCTATACAGTCAACATTACTGCCTTAAGACAGTTACATTGAGAATTCATGTGAAATGGAACAAACTGACATAAGGACCTCTGGATTAATTACTGTTTTCACTGTTTTTGTAGACAAGAATTGTTCACTAGATTTGTGTCCTCTATTGGTATCTCAGAGAAATTTAAGAATGAGCTGAAGAGAGAAGAAAAGAATCTTAGGTTGGAGTATATTCTGTACATGAAATGAAGCCATGTCTCTGAAAACAGCTATTCCTGGTCCAGCATGAGCTATGTTCTGTGAAAGCTTCCTTGGTTTTGAGATCACTGCATCTTGTGATTACATTATCAATTAATGTGGTACCAAAGAGGGACCTGAATATAAAGGAAGAAGTCTGGGATGTTTGAAGGAAAAGGAATTTCTGGAGCTAAGTGGTTATTCTGCATATATGCTTTGCATGTAAAACATATTTTCCAGGCACCTTGCCTGGTCATATTAAATATTTATTAATAGGTTTGAAAAATGCTTTCTGTCAGCTCTGTTGTATTTCCCTGCTGCTGTATCACAGCTTATAGCAGGAAAAACTAAACACTCAAGAAGTGCTGAGCACTCTTCTCTCTTTCTTAGGTCAGGACCCTGATTCTGCTTTCATTAATGAAACCTTCATGGAGGGGTGGTGGACGGTGACTTTGATAGAGTTGTTTAAAATACCCCCCTGTGCCAGTGGAAGGAGAACAAGGCCTTGGTGTAATGTCTGTACCCTGAGGAAGGGTGGTCTCCAGATGGCTGTGCAGATGGTATGTTACACCTGCCACTAGCATCCTGTCCACATAGCTGCCTTATGGGCTTTCTGCAGGGTGCTGGCAGACAGCCTGTCTGGGTGTGTTGTAATGTGTGATTTCATCTAAACAGGCTAAAAACATGGACACAAACAGTTTCAGGGGTGTAAGCTTTGGCAGCAACCTGAGTGTATTCTCTGGTCTTCATATGTGCAGCCTTCACTATAGTCATGAGGATGTTCTTGATACTGTCCTTTGGGGGCAAGTGCAGATATGTCCATCTCAGCACATTACAGGGTAGATACATCAGTTCACAGTTTGGCCTATTTTTCCTATTCAAGAGTAGTTTGATATAAATCTCTCCAAGTTGTCACTCTTGGTAGTAATTATTTTTTTTTATTTTAATTTAGGAATGCAGGCTATTGTAATGACTTGGACACTAACAGTGATTTTTCCCATTAATGGTCTGGATTTGGATCTGATTAGAATAGAATTTTAGAACAATGATAAGTCAGTGTGTTCAAAAATGTTTCTTAGGAAAAACAAAAACATGAAAAGGTGTTTAAAGCATACAGTCATGCAGTTTTCTAAAAAAAAAAAAAAAAGAAAAAAAAAAAAGTGGGGGTGGGCGTGTTATAGAACCTTTTCTTTACTCTGTTTTCTCTTGTTCCAGAGAGGTACCATTTCATTATAGTAACAGGAATAGTAAAAGAATGATTAGAATTATTTTTCTGGCAATCAAAAGGTGGTTATAACAATATGATTCAGACAGACGCATCATATTCAAATGTCATTTAGGCAAGACTATTAAGTCAGCTTTTATAATAGCTCAAGGGGGTAGATTATCATGGAGTAATTCAATCACTAAGAACAGGGCTCTTAACTCATGTAAGAGCAAATCTCTATTATTGATCTCCAGAACAAGAGGCAAACAACAAAAAGACAGAGCTATCATCATACAGCATGGAATATTTCCCAAGCTGCCTCATGGGCCTTTCAAGGTGTAACACAAGTATTTATATTTGAAGGAATAGCTCATAGTGAGTCAGACCTATAGCAGAAATCAATAGAAATCTTCTTCATGTAGGTCATTAATGAGTAGTGTGTCTGGTCAGTGTCAAATACTGCTGCATATTTTAACAGAGGCTTGGAAGTTAGGACATTCTATTTCAGCTTAGATTTCTGACTCCTTAATAGCACTTCTTATGTCATACACAATTTTCTGGCCTGTGAGAGATGATTAACCTGGGAGTCCAAGGGCATGGGCACCTTTCAGAGTCCTGCAATACATTTTGTCTCCATTTATCGTGTTGATTTAAGATACTTGGGGGAATAATTCCACACTGAAGATCAGCATTGTCTTCCCACTGCAGTACCATAAGAGACAGATCTGTTTGCCTGAATGCATACACCAGTACCATTTGTGAGATTGAGGTACACCATGTGAAACGTGAGCATATGAGACAGCTGAATGGCAGACGAGGTCTACAGAAGACCATATCTTTCTGGAGCAGCAGATAGAGATGAGGAAGGATACCTTGGAATATATTTACATGTAACACTTATGTTAGGGAAGCTGAACCAAGTCCTAAATAACTGAATGGGATTAGTGGAATTTAGTTGGCTGAGAGTTAATTGTGTAGCATGAATTAGTAACCCAAATTCCCGAAGAGAAGAGAAATACCTTGCACTATGATTTACTCTACCTCTATTAGTTCCATTACAAGGCAGGGCGAGTCTTCCTCTGGAGTAGTCTGTCTCTAGAATAGCACTAGCAATCATTTCTGTTTTGTTAGCTAGAGAGTTAGGGCTTAACTCAGTTGCCCATACATATACTGACGTTCAAGAAATGAATGGGGCACCTTCTTTTCCCTCAACTATCAGACTAGTACAGCACAGAACTCTTCTTGCCCTTGTGACATTTCTGCCAGCCCCATGCAGAAATCTTGGATACCCTAGGGCCTCTCATACATTATTGCATGACTACATGTGGACAACTGTATCTGCTTCTCGATGTCTGTAGAGTTATATCCCACTTCTGCTTTCTGATTCAAAGAACTTACTATAAGAAGCCTAATTTTTCAGAGGACTAGCGCTGGATATCAAGAGGGAAAATGGATCTCCAGAACACTCAAAAGTCATAGGAGATTTTTTTTTTTCCTTATTGTTGTTTAGGTTCAAGTGCTTCAATCTATTCCTGTCTGGTGAAAAGGGAGAGGACTATTTATGGTGATAACCCTGAAAAATGTGTGCAATTTTTACAGTTTAACATTCCCAGAGGAAGATTCCTTGTTCACCTGGAATTGTTTTCCATGCCAAGAAGTGCTTTAACAGGGCATGTTGCCACTCTAAATCTTCATCACTGTACTGGTAGCAGAAACTAATTAATTAATTTGGATAATTAAAGGTGAATGTGGGCTATATATTAACATTTTACAGAACATAGGATGGTGTTATGCATTCAGGGACTAATGTTTCTGTTGGACAACTGGGGTAAAGAGAACAGAGTAAAGAAAAAGAGAAGACTGAAGCATGAGCATCCCATTTACAGGTTCAGTGAGAGTTCTCTGAAAAGACCGATGACACTTGAGCTCTGTTTCAAAACTGCTTTTTGTATTTTTTTGTTTCTGTTTTTGTTGTTATTGTTTATTTGTTTGATTTGATTGTACTAAATCTTAACCTCCATTTGTTTTGCATTCATATCTAGACTTGCATTCCTATCTAGACTTATTTAAACATTTTAACAGGGGTTGATAATTAGCAGAGCTGGGTGACATGTCAGCCTTTGCTTCAAGGATTAACCTTGTAGACTTTTTCTGTTGAACTTTGCTCTCCCTGCCCTGACTTGCTCTAACCATATGTTTTATAATGAGCAGTAATAACAATGAGATCCTGACACACAATTATTGCAGATGGCTAGAGACTTTGCTGATGTCCCAGTCCACACCATTTCTGTGCCAGGGATTTCTCTTTGAACACATGGTGGTGTTTAGTCATAGATAAAACCTATCATTTTATATTGAACTTCCAGTGAAGGAGTGGAAGAAAACAAATAATCTCTTTTTTCTTCAAGAAAGGCAAAAGGACAGACCAGGTAACCAACCAGGTAACTACAGTCTGATCAGCCTCACCTAGATCCCTGGAAATATGATGGAACAAATAATCTTGGAAATTATTTCCAAACACATAACAAGAAGGTGTTTGGGAGTAGTCAGCAAGGATTTATGAAGAAGAAATTATTCCTGATCAACCTGATAGCCATCTGAGATGAGATGACTAGCTGGCTGGGTGAGGGGAGAGCAGCTGATTTTCCTAATATGTCTTGGCCTTGTTGAACTTCATACAGCTGGCCTCAGCCCATCGGTCCAGCCTTTCCAGATCCTCCTGCAGATCCTTCCTACCCTCAAGCAGATCACCAGACACACCTAACTTGGTGTCATCTGCAAACTTACTGAGGGTGCACTTGATCCCCTCATCCAAATCATCAATAAAGTTATTAAAGAGGACTGGTAACTTGGTAACTTATGTTACCGAGACTTTCTTTACTTGATTCCAAAATATCCTCACTGAGAAACTGATGAAGTACAGACTCAGCAAGAAGTCAGTTAGTTGTACTGAAAGCGAATGACCTGCTGGGCTTAAAGGGCATAAAGTTCAACCAGAGACCAGTCAGTATTTGTGTACGATAGAGCTAGATACTGCTGTCAATATCATTTAATATCTTCATTAATGACTTGGATGAGGGGACATCATTGAGGGGACAGTTTGCACTCTCAGCAGGTTTGCAAATGGTATAAAACTTGGAAGAGCAGGTGATACACCAGATGGTTGCACTGCCTTTCACAAGACCTGGAAAGTCTGGTGAATTCAGCCAAAAATAATATAATGAAACTCAGTGATGGGAAATGCCAAGTCCAGCATCTGGGGAGCAATAACCCTAGGCACCAAGACAGGCTAGCACCAAAAAATTAGGAAGTAGCTTTGCAGAGGAGGACCTAGGTATCTCAGTGGAGAGCAAATTGACAGTGAGTCAACAATGTATCCTTGGGGCTGAGAAGGTCAGCAGCTGCCTGGGCTGCATCAGGCAGCATTCACAGAACGTCAAGTGACGTGATAAATCCATCAGATTATCCATTAGAGCCCTCAGATTCAATTAACTGAGCAGTGCCAGATATTACAACCAGTTAAATGTATTTTGTGGTTACATCATTTCATGAATTTCTACCAGTCAGATGAATTATATACAGGATCAGTGCACAGTTTTGAAGACGAAGGTGTTTATAGGAGCCCATGATAACCAATTTTTCCTACTCACTTAACTTTTACAATGAAGTAAATCTATGAGTAGTAATGAATTTTCTCTTAATTTCTGTACAGAATAAAATTAAAGTCCTATTATAAAACATTATATCTATTTGAGTAAGTGAAGATCCACATACTGAATTGTATTCACTTGCAATATATATTTTTAATCATATAATTAGCATTCTTTCAATAGTTATTTTAAAAAGAACCTCATAATGAGAATTAATTTATTATTACAAATATTTTCCTCTGTCTCTTGGGCTAAATTTCTGTGCATATGATATGTAGTTTGACCAAGTAACAAATGTTATGCAAATATCATGTCACATTTTCAATTACTGAGTTGTATTTGAGATTTTTCCCCATCAGAAATCTTAAGCTTGACCATACATAGAAAAGAAATACAATATGCAAATTATGAAACAGCTTAATTCCTAGTATTCAACACCAAAATGAAAAGTTACCACAGAAATTATACTGAAATCAGAAAATTGGGTTATTCTTACAAGTGATTTATAAATAGGAAAAAAGGAAAGCAAATGCATCCTCTTTTTGCTTTTTACCATCTCTGCATGCTTGACACAGGAATTGCCTCACAGAGCATAGGCAGAATTTAATTCACTCTCTTTCTCCCATCTGCATTGCAATTGAATGCGTGGCAGCTGAGTTAATTTCATTTAATTTAGAAGTTTGGTGTCAGCATCTATATCTGAGCTGGCCTTATAACCTCTCTTAAGCAGAAGCATGAGAAAAAAGAATGAGAAGCATGAGGAAAAAAAAAAAAGGGAAAAAAAAAAAGGCATTTACTGGACATGATCATCATCTTAAGGTAGATACCTAAGAGAAGTCAGAGAACATTTATTCTAAAATTACATCTTTCTGTCAGTTGATGACTAAAATATGAATGTCAATATTGTGATATCTAAAAGCAGGTGAAATGAACCTCAGAGCCTCAGGCTTGATTCAGTTGTCCAAGCAAAGACACTAAATGACATTTGAGATTCTGTAGGTTCTCCTGCAACTTCAGCTTTCACCTCTCAAATAGTGTAGTATGTTGTCATATTTGATATTCTCCTGTGGATATGCTGGATATGTATGTAAATTGAAAAGAACAATAGAAATCTATATTTATGCTATCTAATGGAGTTCTAAGAGTCTTGCTACCTACACAAAGACACTTTTGCTCATGGACATGCTTGTAAAATTAGGTACTGTGGGAACTTTCAGCCAGAGATTTAGAATTGAATAAATTTGTAGAGGTAAAGTTTATAAGCTTTAGGGACCTCCAAGATTAGGCAATCTGTAACTGTCTCTGTAACCTTACTGCAAGCCCAACACCACCCCAAGGAGATTAGCAGGCTCTCTCCCAGGAATCAAAGATTCAGCTGTGTGACCTTGACTCAAATGGCAAAGGAACTGGGAAGAAACTCTGTAGAGAGATAAGAAAGATAAAATCATGGACAGAGCTTAAGCCACACCGGTGAGGCCAGTGTGGCTTAATTGTTTAAGGCAGATAATATCAGCATGGAAAAAAAAAAAAAAAAAAAAGGGAGAGGGGGGGCAAGCTTCCCCACCTCTCCACCTCCTGAGGAATACTAGTCAAACTACTTAGTCTAACAGGGGACTAGTCAGCAAGCAATGAGTTATTTTGAGTTATTTGTTTGATGTTTTCAGTGTTGAAAGTGTTGGTGGTGAATGACAACTCAGCAGCAATCAGTTGTCCTTCCAAGGAGCACCAGCACCAGAGGACAACCCTTCCCTACCTGTCTGATGGATGGTAGACCAATTCCTTAAGTGCCTTATCAGGTGTGGTGAGCGTATAAAATTTAATCACAGTTGTTATATGTATCCCAGCCAATAAATTGTTGTTTTATTCTTTAAATTGTGTATAATCTGCTGGCAGTGTGTTGTGTGCCTGTCCCACCACCCAAATAAAGATATGAAGATATGTAAAAGAATGAACTATGAAGAGGGATTGTAGTATTTGACTTTCTGGAAACTTCTATTACTATTGAAATCTGCTTAAGATGTCAAGGATAGGATCTAATTTGAAACAGGACTCAGCACACATAGTTGCCTAAATTAAAGTCAATGTATGATCTAGGCATATACATTCCCACTATGGCCAATGGAGATCTAGGGCTCAGATCACTTATCCACAAGTTGGCATCTTAAGCCATTTCAAAACTCACTATAAATTAATATTTTAATGATGTGACTTAAGACATTTTTAGAAATAAGTGTTGCCCTGAATGGGTTGGATATTAAATTTCAGGTTAACATTTTTTGCCAATACAAATGTTGACTTGTGAATGCTTCTATATTTTGATGAATCACATGTGCAGATATTTCAGGACAGCAGGTGCTAGAATGGATTATTCTGAATGAACAGTCAGTTGATTCTATCAAAAGAGATTATTACATGAGTAGGGAAAGAGCATGACAGCAACATTTCATGAAGCAAATGCTTCCTTTTTCCTGTTGAGATTGAAAAATAAAAAATAAAAAAATAACCCCAAAGTCGGAAAGGGAGAATAATCTCCCTCTCCACATCCTAGAGGCTGAGATCTATTCTTTTGAGCACATCCAAATAGGCTGCAGTCTGATGTTTAAGGAAAGTTGTTTTAAAGGGAAGTACCCATGCAAACTGTATATTGAATTGGTAATGACAGCTGTGATACTGCTAATTTTCAGGGTGTGACTCCGCTGCCAAACAGAGGTGTGAGTCCCCATAAAAATTCAGAAAACTCCATAAATAGAACTCCCAGCATGAAGGTGCTGCTGACAGAACAGGAGTTGGAATGACAGCCATGAAAAGTGCACCGTGGATACCCCAGAGGCTTCACAGAAAACTGAAACCCTATGTTTGCTGCTGAGGTGACTGGGAAAAGTGATTGGCCTCAAGCTGCATGGACGTGTTTGATAAACTGATTAAACAGTGAGGATTTAGGGGCATGGGAGAGACTTCTAAGTAAGCTAAATGCTCTGAAATTGAAAGATGCTTGCATCTCTGCCCAGGGCGCTGCTGTCATATAGTCATGAAGGTTTGCAGCTGCCTTAACAGGTGCTGAATATTGTTCCCCAAGATAGATTAATTTGTGTCCCTGGAAATAAAACCTTAAGAAGACGTGTTATTTTGAACATTTCTGCAGCTAATAGAAAGTCCAAGTTTCTTCCGATTTATAACATTTTTACTGTCATCTCTACTAAGGAAAATAATCTATTGCTTTGGGGATTTTCTCTCAAAAGAGATGTCTTAGTATGACTTGACAGTGTGATACCTTTCTAATCTGAAGTTTTAAATTTGGGGTATATTTTGTGAGCTACAGCTAGTTGAAAAACAAGATGTCTTTTATATTTAATCTTGACAAATCAACACCAACTGCAAAGTAGAGATTATGTATCTTCAGTGAGGATATTCTAAAAGATTTTTTAGATGAGGTAGGCATATTAATTGTTACTCTGGAAACTGGCTCATGCGTACCACTTCACTAAAGCTATATGGTTGGTAGGGTATTGCCTGATTACAACACTGATACATAGGACGGGTGTAATCTATGCCAAGAACAGGATTGAGGTAAATTATGGTGGATAATGGTAGATTAGCTGGAAAAGGATGGATTAGCAGATACTTCAGCGATGAATAGAATTAAAAGGCTTGTGAACTAATTTCCATAGCACAGCTGCTGAACACAGCACCTGTTCAAAGTGGCTGTAAGATGCTATCACACGTATTATGTACAGAACTTTTGTCCAGTGAATTTTTCATATGCTATTAAAAAGCGCCCATAGGATGTGCAGTAAATTGTGAAAGTCCTGTGTGTACAAATGAGTAATCTGTTTATTTTGATGATAAAAGGTATTAAAAAATTAATATTTCTATTCAGTTCCATTATATATATACATGTATATAGTGGGACAAAGACTTAACGTGAGACTTTAGATAATACTGTCACTGTTTACCTTCTGTCAGAAAAACAGCATTAGGAAGTATATGCTAGACTCTTCCACAAGACATTTTAGAGCAGTGTGCATATTATTTATTGAAGTGTACATACATGCATTATCTAGTGAAGCTATCTGTTTATTAGCAAACTCAGCAGTGTTCCCTAATACTGTGTTTAGGTGTGCACCCTAGATGGGTCTGACTACTATAATGATGATACAATTACTTTTCTTCTTCTCTTTTCCTCTTTGGTGTCTTAGTTTCTATAAAAAGAAAACTCAGGAAGGCAGGGCCAATAAGAACCACGATATGGTAAAACAGATCTAGCAATTCAGAACATGCTGTGGCAGATACATGGTCCGAATTGCCCTCTGGAAGATCTTCCCTCTGTGTGTTGGCCTGAGGTTCTCAGTTTACCTATGAAAAGGGAGATGCCCAAAGATAACCTGTGTCACTACCTCTACAAATATGCTGCCTTGCTCTGAGATATGTACAATCCCAAGGCAGATGACTAAACTGCAGTGGTGTAAGGAAAGGAGAATCACAGAATCACAGAATTGTCTAGGTTGGAAGAGACCTCAGCAAGTCAGCAAGTTTGCTGATGACACCAAACTTGGAGGAGTTGTGGACTCAAATGAGGGCGTAAAGGCCTTGCAGAGGGATCTGGACAGGTTGGAGAGCTGGGCGATCACCAACCGCATGAAGTTCAATAAGAGCAAGTGCCGGGTCCTGCACCTGGGACGGGGAAACCCTGGCTGCATGTACAGACTGGGCGATGAGACGCTGGAGAGCAGCCTAGAAGAGAGGGATCTGGGGGTCGTGGTAGACAGCAAGTTGAATATGAGCCAGCAGTGTGCCCTGGCAGCCAGGAGGGCCAATCGTATCCTGGGGTGCATCAAGCACGGCATCGCTAGTAGGTCAAGGGAGGTGATTGTCCCGCTCTACTCTGCGCTGGTGCGGCCTCACCTCGAGTACTGTGTGCAGTTCTGGGCACCACAGTATAAAAAGGACATGAAACTGTTGGAGAGTGTCCAGAGGAGGGCTACGAAGATGGTGAAAGGCCTGGAGGGGAAGACGTACGAGGAACGGCTGAGGTCACTGGGCCTGTTCAGCCTGGAGAAGAGGAGGCTGAGGGGAGACCTCATCACAGTCTACAACTTCCTCGTAAGGGGGTGTCGAGAGGCAGGAGACCTTTTCTCCATTAACACTAGTGACAGGACCCGCGGGAACGGGGTTAAGCTGAGGCAGGGGAAATTTAGGCTGGACGTCAGGAGGGGGTTCTTCACAGAGAGGGTGGTCGCACACTGGAACAGGCTCCCCAGGGAAGTGGTCACTGCCCCGAGCCTGTCTGAATTTAAGAAGAGATTGGACTGTGAACTTAGGCACATGGTCTGAACTTTTGGGTAGACCTGTGCGGTGTCAAGAGTTGGACTTGATGATCCTTAAGGGTCCCTTCCAACTCAGGATATTCTATGATTCTATGATTCTATGATTCTATGAGACCTCAAGATCATCGAGTCCATCCTCTGACCTAACACTAACAAGTCCTCCACTAAACCATATCACTAAGTTCAACATCTAAATGTCTTTTAAAGACCTCCAGGGAAGATGACTCCACCACTTCCCTGGGCAGCCCATTCCAATGCCTCACAACCCTCTCAGTAAAGAAGTTCTTCCTAATATCCAACCTAAAACACCCCTGGCACAACTTCAACCCATTTCCCCTCATCCTGTCGCCAGGTACATGGGAGAACAAACCAACCCACACCTCACTACAGCCTCCTTTAATGTACTTATAAAGAGCAATAAGGTCACCCCTGAGCCTCCTTTTCTCCAGGCTGAACAAACCCAGCTCCCTCAGTCGCTCCTCGTAGGACTTGTTCTCCAGACCCCTCACCAGCTTCATTGCCCTTCTCTGGACTCGCTCGAGCACCTTGATGTCCTTCTTGTAGCGAGGGGCCCAAAACTGAACACAGTACTCGAGGTGCGGCCTCACCAGAGTACAGGGGGACAATCACTTCCCTAGACCTGCAGGCCACACTGCTTCTTATACAAGCCAGGATGCTGTTGGCCTTCTTGGCCACCTGAGCACACTGCTGGCTCATATTCAGCCGACTGTCCACCAATACTCCCAGGTCCTTCTCCGACCGGCAGCTTTCCAACCATTCCTCTCCTAGTCTGTAGCTCTGCTTGGGGTTATTGCACCCCAGGTGCAGGATCTGGCACTTGGCCTTATTGAACTTCATACAGTTGACCTCAGCCCATCGGTCCAGCCTATCCAGATCCTCCTGCAGAGCCTTCCTACCCTCGAGGAGATCGACACATGCACCTAACTTGGTGTCATCTGTGAACTTACTGAGGGTGCACTCAATCCCCTCATCCAGATCATCGATAAAGATATTAAAGAGGACCAGCCCCAGCACTGAGCCCTGGGGAACTCCAATAGTGACCTGCCTCCAACTTGATTTGACTCCATTCACCACGACTCTTTGGGCCCGGCTATCCAGCCAGTTTTTAACCCAATGAAGCGTGCGCCAGTCCAAGCCACGAGCAGCCAGTTTCTTGAGGAGAATACTGTGGGAAACAGTGTCAAAAGCCTTGTTGAAGTCAAGGTAGACCACATCCACAGCCTTTCCCTCATCCACCAAGTGCATCACTTTGTCATAGAAGGAGATCAGGTTCATCAAGCAGGACCTGCCTTTCATAAACCCATGCTGACTGGGCCTGATCACCTGGTTGCCCTGTAAGTGCCACATGATGACACACAAGATAATCTGCTCCATGAGCTTTCCTGGAACTGAGGTCAAAGAGACCTAAGTATTCTAGCTTTGAGAACTCAGAAAATTTTCTGAGTTCAGAAAATTTCAGAATTTCAGAAAATTTTCTGAGTTCAAGATGGATTTTCTATCTCGTTAACAACAACAACAACAACAAAAGTGTATAAACACTTTAAAAAATGGATTTCTGCTGTTAACAGAGCAACTACATCCTGCAAGTCAAATAAATAAACACACAAATTTCATAATACTATTCTTCATGTTTTATTTCTCAGTATAAAACTGCCCTTTATTAGAGCTATTTATCTCAGCTTCATATGACTAATTCCTTCAATGGTATGGTCGAAAGCCCTGTTGGTGGTGCTGATACAGTTTGGGTCAGTAGGGACCTTAAAGTCCACCCAGTTCCAAACCCTCTGACATGGCCAGGGACACCTCCCACCAGACCAGGTTGATCAAAGTCCCAGGTGTTCAACCTGGCTTTGAACACCTCCAGGGATGGGGCATCCACAGCTTCTCTGGTCGACTCACCACCTTCTGAGTAAATATTTTCTTTGAAATACATAACATAAATCTACCCTCTTTTAGTGTAAAGCCATGCCCCCTTGTCCTATCCCTGCACCCCCTGACAAAGAGTCCCTCCCCAGCTTTCCTGTAGCCCCTGGCAGGCCACTTTAAGGTCTCACCGGGGCCTTGTCTTCTTCAGGCTGAACAACCCCAACTCCTTCAGCCTGTCTTCACAGGAGAGGTGCTCCAGCCCTTTGATCATGCTCGTGGCCTCTGGACTTGTTCTAATACTTCCATGTCTTTTTTGTGCTGGGGGCCCCAGAGTTGAGCACCGGTCTCAAGGTGGAGTCTCATGAGAGCAGAGCAGAGGGGGACAATCCCCTGCTTTGCCCTGCTGGCCACACTGCTTTTGATGCAGCCCAGTACACGGTTGGCTTTCTGGGCTGCAAACACACATTGCTGACTCATGTTGGGCTTCTCATCCACCAGCACCCCCAGGTCTTTCTCCTTAGGGCTGCTCTCATTCTCTTCTCCACCCAGCTTGTGTTTATACTTGGAATCGCCCCAGCCCAGGTGCAGGACCTTGCACTTGGCCTTGTTGAACCTCATGAGGTTTGCACAGGCTTGCCTCTCAGGCCTGCCCAGGTCCCTCCACTGTGTCGGCCACACCACACAGCTTGGTGTCATTGGCAAACTTGCCAAGGATACACTCAAAGATGACAGAAGATGGGAGAAGAATACTTGTCTCACCTAACTGTGTTCTGGTACAGGGTCTGAGAGGTAATAGGAACAGATTTTGCTTTTTTTTTTTTGTTGATTGGTGGTGTGTGTGTGTGTGAAATTTTTACAATTTATACAGTTTTTAGTTTCTACAGTTTGACATTTTCCTACATCTTAAGGCTAGAAGAGACCATGCAATATTTAGTCTGATATCTCTTTTCTTTTACCAGCTTTAACCTATTTATTAAACTAGTAAGACTTCACTTAAGTTCTTCAGTTAATGTCCTAACTGCCAAGTTAATTCCTATCACTGTTTTGGGCAATCATATAAAATCATCAGCCATTTTCTGCTAGAGAATAACATCAAACATAGGTTCATATATATTAATGCATTTTTTGACAAATTTAAGGAGCCATCTATTGTTCTTAAAGCTCTCTGACGAATATCAGGATAGATATTATCTCCAGAGAAAAACAGTAGATGACTGGGGTTTTCAAACCTCCAAGTACCATTTACAGTTCTTCAGTTCTTCTTAAATCTTCTAATTTTATGCTGACTGTTTGTCACTCAGATAAAGATATTCACATTGAAAGGCTAGAGAGTAGTTGCCTTGATCTTAAAATAACCTGAAGAAAAAAACAGGAATGGGGTAGGCAAGTGAAATTACTATATCTTACAAAGTAACCATGATTCTGTTAAAACTGTGCTAGTGCTAATGACACTCCTCTTGGTTTTGACAAATGAAAGGTAATTCAACTTTTAGCAAAAGAGTATCATGCTACATTTATCAGTCTGAAGAGCTTGCTGGGAGACAGTTCAGCTCAGAAGAACCATGGCAACTTCTCTAAAAGCTATAAGATTGTGCACCTGACAGTTTGCAGAGAAGTTGTTAATGGATAAGAATGGGTCAGCATGCTTTGGGTTTACTCTAGCAATCTCTGGGCTAAATTATTTCTGAGAAAAGAATATCTTGAAAGGAGCATGAGATTATAGAATCACAAAATCACAGAATGGTTTGGGCTGGAAGGGACTTCAAGGATCATCTACTTCCAATCCCCTGCCATGGACAGGTATGCCACCCACTAGATCACGTTACCCAGGGCCACATCCAACCTGGTCTTGAACACCACCAGAGATGGGGAATCCACAGCTTCTCTGGAAAACGTTCCAGTGCCTCACCTCCCCTGAGTGAATAATTTCCTTCTAATCTCTAGTCTAAATCTCCCCTCTTTTAGTTTAAAATCATTCCCCCTTGTCCTATCATTATCTGCCTGAGCAAAAAGATGTTATCCATCTTTTTTTATGACTCCTCTTTAAGTATTCAAAAGCTGCAGTAAAGTCACCCCAGAACCTTTTCTTCTTCAGGCTGAACAATGCCAGCTCTATCAGTATGTCTTCACAGGAGAGGTGCTCCAGACCTCTGACCAACTTTGCGGCCCTCCTCTGGACCCAATATAATAGATACACAACCTTCTTGTGTTGGGGGTCCCAGACCTGGATGGCAGGACTGCAAGTGGGGCCTTAGAAGGGCAGAGTACAGGGGACAATTACCTCCCTTGGCCTGCTGGCCACACTGCTTTTGATGCAGCCCAAATGATATTATGAGATAATGATAAACGAGGTAATGATAAAGGAACCTTGTTAACTTGTTTTCCCCTTAATTCCATTAGGTGAGCACCGCCTTCTCCTTTGTCCATATGATTGCAGACCATTTAAGGCCACTCACCTCTGAAGATCTGAACACTCTCAGATCTCATTGCCTTCAAAATTATATTTGTCTTCTTCTTCCTGGCTAGTATTAACAAACCTTTTCTGTGAAAATCAAGAGAGTACTTTTTAACCTGTTGTCTGCACTTCTGTTCACCACCAAGGAAAGGATTGTAACCCTGGTACCCGCAGCTGTGCTAACATATCCTTGATCAATCATCTTCTCACCAGATCAGTTCAAAGCTTCTGACATTTCTTGGCTTTTAATTCAATTAAAATGGGAGGAAAAAGTTCCCCTTTTATGTGTGTTCTCCAAAAAGAACAATATATCTAGAAAGTGAAGCACACACAATGATCCTGTCTATTTACAAGTCTGAGTATTAGATGAAAATGGAAAAAAGGAAACTTTGTTCTGATCAGAACGACAGCTTGATATGAAACAAAAAGGGTGGCTTTCTAAAACATTTCAAAAGATGCTTTTTTCTGAAACTGTGTTTGTGATATAAATTCCCAGCCTACTTCCAATATTTTGTAGAACCCAAAGAAGAAAAATGGAATTAGCTGTAGGACCTGAATCAGAGTCTCAGATGCAGAGATCAGTGCAAGTTGAATATGTTTTGCAGTTTCTTGTGTAAAATGAAAACCAAGCCAAACCAAACAAACCAACAATAACAACAACAAAACATGGACATCATTTCCCCTTCAAAGACAGGACTCTGCGACACACTCAGTTACATCCCTTTAAAGAGAGGACTGGTTTTCTTTCTCTGACAATCACACATGGATGTAAAACACAGACATAAAGGAGTCCCATATAAGTCTTTTCACTGTTTTTGTTGTTGTTGTTGTTGTTGTTTGTTTTGTTTTGTTTTGTTTTGTTTTTTGTTTGTTTGTTTGTTTGTTTTTCCTGGCCTTCCCGCACTGAATTTTCTGTGTCTGGCAGGGCATTCAGAGGTGCATATGGTGGCTACTGAAGTTGGACTCGTAATTGGAGGATTTTTTTTTTTGTACTCCATAAACCCGGCAGTGAAGATACAGGTTAGAAATGCAAATTGAGAAATAAATATATCTTTTCTACTATAATAAATGTATCTGTCTACTTTTCCCATGTCTCATTCATAACAAACCTACCTAATATGATTCCTGGAAAGATGTCATGTCAGATTTGTTGTTTGCCTGATGCTTTCTTATCAGTGGTACAGCTCAGATGAGCTTTACATAAACAACAGTATCCACCACGTTATCAGTGATTAAAAGCAATCTGTAGTCTCATAGATGACATATTAAATTTTCTGATAGTGAATACGCCTTCTACCTCTGAACAAATGGAAAAACAACATGATGCCATATCCTGCTGCATGGCATAATGCAGTTTGACATAGACAACCATAAATCTTAATTCAGGAGGTGCAACTGATTAGCATCAGTACATCACTTATTCGTCATTCAACAGCCAAGATTGGGGTGGAAAGCTGAAAGTTGTCACCTAAAAAAGGAAGAGATAAAAAGCTGTCAGACAGAACGTTTTGAATAGATAAACAGTTGGCCCAGATATTTCTTTCTTATTTTTAGTGAAGCCAGTGAAAACTAAGATCAACAATGAAGACTATGGGGGACTCGGATCACCACATGCAGGAGCAGGCAATCACCCTGGTGCCAAGTCTGCAGTCCTGACAATGCTCACAAGTGCCTACTACAGATAGCTATTGCTATCTGACATATGTTGCTAAATAAATCTCAAGGCTGTGTTCTATTATTAAAACAAGAGTCCTCAGTAGCTACTAAACAGATCTGCCTCCCCTCAGAAGCAGAGATATCAGCTGCCTGGATTTCCCTGATATATCTTCTTTTTCTGTCCTGGGAGCACCATCTAAGCAGATTTCTTGAAAAAAGTACAGCTTGTATCTAGGGTATGGGAATTTCCAGCAGAAGCTTTGCAAGAGGCAGGCTTGGCAAGCTGCAGTGGGCAGTGGCAGGGCAGTGGCAGGCAGGCAGCAGCAAGAGGGAAGAGGAGGAGGAGGTGTGCACACAGTGTTCAGATCTGAAGTGCTGGCAGCTGCTGCACTTGGCCTGGCTCCATGGAACCTCAGATGTGTACAAGGCTGCTGATGCAGAGCAGCAGGGCTTGGGGAAGAGTGGTGAGGTTGCATGTAGGAAGGGATTTAGGTCAGGGTGGTAGGAAGAGCGTACATGTAGGTGCTTTAGGGTTACTGTACTAGGCTGGAAAAGGGAAGTATTGGAGCTGGTGCTGGAGATCTTGGGGTGAATGAGGACTTGGATTCTGGGGTGATGGATCAGATTTAGTAAGTGTGGGAGGCTCTTGGATTGGGGCTCTGGGAGCTGGGCATTTTAAAATGAGAGATCTGATGTGGGGCTGTGGTATGACTGGTGCTCCGTAGGTGTGATTGCTCAGACATAGTGATTTTGATTTGGACATGGTTCATCTGTTCCTTTTCTTGTCAAAACACTGACCTTCAACTACCATCTACTTCTTTTACAACCTCTTCCATATATTTTTCCTTATTTGGCAACGTGGTTGCATTAATCAGGAAGCACCGTAACAGCTGACCATATTCTTTCCAGGAGAGACCTTACTTTGTATGGGGCAAATGAGAGAGAAAAAGGACAACAGACAGTGCAATGTCCCTTGAAACCTCCTTTCAGCGATTGGTGTTAACATTACTAGCTTCTAACTAAATTCATAGTCCTAGTACAAGGACTGCAACAGCAGTATGGAGTAGATGTCTCTTGCACAAATATGTAAAGATGCTTATAACCTATCCTAAATGAGCATGATGTATCAATCGTAATTTCCTCACTCTGCTCACACATACCATTTATCACATTATTTACTCCCACTGAATAGAGAATGAATCTTGAACCCCAGGTTCCTATCTTAGATTCTTACATGTAAATTTAGTTGGGATATCTTACTCTTTCTGCATCTAATTCTCAACCTGAGTATTTTAGGGATATGCAGATCTGGCTAAATGTTGTATACATCTATAATGTCATTTGCACAAAAGTGAGTCAAACTCACTCTACTTGTTTGTACAAAGCCGATTGGCCAAAGTTGCTGTATCATTCTGGACATATATCCAGCATACAGCTAGACAAATACATAATGCAAGAGATGAACGATTCACTGATGGGTTTAGAGGGTTATAGTAAATAGGGTTACAGCAGGGTGGCAGCCAGTCACTAATGGGGTTCCCCAGAGCTCCTTTTAGGGGCAGTTCTCTTCAATGTTTTCATACATGTAAATTACTTGGGTGCAGGACTTAAAGTTTTACTAAGTTTGTAGAAGACAGTAAATTGGGAGGAGCTATTGACTCCACTGAGGGTAGAGAGGTCTTGCAGAGAGATCTTGACAAATTAGAAATTTAGGCAATCACCAACAGTATGAAGCTGAACAAGAGCAAGCATTAGATTCTGCATCTGGGAAGAGACAACCCTGGGAAGAGACAGCATGCAGTCTAGGAGATGAGAGGCAGCCCCACAGAAAGGGATCTGGGGGTTCTGGTGGAAGGCAAGTTGAATATGAGCCAGCAGTGTCCTCTGACAGCCAGAAGGGCCAACCTTACCCTGGGGTGCATCAATCATAGCATTGTTAGATGGTCAAGGGAGAATTTTTCCAATGAGCCTGGAACATCTTCCCTATGAGGAAAGGCTGAGAGGCCTGGGTCTATTCAGCCTTCAGAAAAGACTGAGAGGGGATCTTATCAATGTTTACAAATATCTTAAGTGTGAGAGACAGTGGGATTTGGCCAACCTCTTTTTAGTGGTTTGTGGGGATAGGCAAGGCACAATAGTCACAAAATGGATCACAGGAAGTTCCACACCAACGTGCGAAGGAACTTCTTCACAGTGAGGGTGATGGAGCACTGGAACAGGCTGCCCAGAGAGGTTGTGAAGTCTACTTCTCTGGAGATATTCAAGGCCAATCTGGACACCTACCTGGGCAACCTGCTTTAGGGAACCTGCTTTGACAGGGTAGTTAGACAAGATGATCTTTCGAGGTCCCTTCCAACCCCTACAATTCTGTGATTCTATGATTCTGTGAAGGGAATGGATTGTCCCACTATGCTGGTGCAGCCTCACCTCAAGTACTGTGTTCAGTTTTGGGTGCCACAGTATAAGATGGACATAAAGCTAGTACTGAGTGTCCAACGGAGGGATACAAAGACAGAGAAAGGTCCTGAGGGCAAGGTGTATGAGGAGCAGCTGAGATCACTTGGTTTGTTCAGCCCAGAGAACTGGATAGACTGAGAACAGGGTCCCCAGGGAAGCGATCACAGCATAAAGCCTGCCAGAGTTCTAGTGTTTGGACAAAAACACTCTCAGTCATAAGGTCTGATTTTTGTGTGGTCCTGGAGTGAAGCCAGCATTTGGACTGGAGGATCTTTATAGGTCCCTTCCAGCTCAGGGTATTCTATGATTCTATGATACTGCTTGCATTGCCCTGAAATGAAGGAGATAAGGCAACATATTTTTCCTGTTTCCCTTTTATATAGAAGATGGGCCACTAAGAAATTCATTTATTATATTATATTATATTACTTTTAATATTTATTTATGTATTTCTTTCTTTCTTTATTTATTTATTTATTTATTTAAGGTGGTGCTTAACAATAGAAAACAAATCAGTAAAATGTAGTCAACCGCATTTCCATTGTGACTGCTACCAGAAGTAATTGTATGCTATTTGTTCTAACACTTAAAAGATTACTATGTTTGTCAGTGGAGCAGCTAAACAATATGAGAACATGCAACAATTCTTATTCTCCATATACAAATTCTGTTCTCCAATTTTAATAAAAAATTAAAACCTTTCATTATGAGTCCTGCATAACCAAAAAAGATGATGTAATCCTGGAATGGTGGGAGTCAGCATGAGGTCAAAAGCAGAAGATTGGAAAGGTCTCTTCATGAGCCAGCTTTCTGTAATCCCAAGCAGCCATACCATGCATTTTCATTTATAAGTTAATTGTACCTTAACTCAAAAGCATGTTTTGTTTTAGCTCCTGATACTCTGTCAAGAATGTCCAGAGCTTCACTCCTTTTGATAGTAGAAAATACTTTCTAGTTCTCAACCTGAATGTTTTTTTCTGGCTAGTTCTTTAGTTCTTGCTTGTTTGCCTTGTGCCAAACTCACAATTAATTTATCAAGTAATTTTAATTTTAATTTTTTTTTTCTTCCAGCTGGCCATTTAAAAATTGATAGCTACCTTTACTCCTCCACACCCTAATTATGAGAATGCTACATAAATTGAGATACAAGTAGATTTTTTTTTTCTTAACTAGATTACAGGACTCTGTCATTTCCTTCCTTCCTTCCTTCCTTCCTTCCTTCCTTCCTTCCTTCCTTCCTTCCTTCCTTCCTTCCTTCCTTCCTTCCTTCCTTCCTTCCTTCCTTCCTTCCTTCCTTCCTTCCTTCCATCTGAGCTGATAAAATGTGTCCAGGGTATGTTTTCAAGAAACATTTCTTAGAAACTTCAAAGGAAGAGGAATAAAGTAAATTTCCATGTGTTCATGTGACTCCTGGTGGGCTCTTCCTAGCAATGTTTATTTAAAAAAAATATGGCAATTGGTTATTTGCATAGTTTTCATAGGTTGAATAATGTCAGAATGAGTTGAGCTGACAAAGGGCAAATCTGCTGGAGGTTGGAGGCATTCACTAGAGCAATTCTTTTTGTACTCATGCTTTGTCTTCAAAAATTGGTTGTTTTCAATAAGAATGTGTACATTCTCATGTAGTGGTTAATAATTTCAATGGCGGACTCAACACAGTCAAGATGAATTTTCTAGTTCTGTGGATATTTTTTGTTTGTTTGGTTGGTTGGTTTTTATTTCTTTTGTAATCTAGGCTTCACTCAGGTATCCTAATGCTAACAATTACATCTGCAAAACTGAAAGGTAACTGAAAGGTTAGCTATCACTGGTCAGGTCTACACTTTTAGTTTTCAGTATTTTGTCACCAGGTTATCTTTGCAATGACTTTAAGAATAGTTTCTTTAAAATCTTGCCTTGAACCCACTAAAATTTCCGCAAATTTGAACTGCTTCAAACTGAGTACATCTGGCTAATTGAACTGGCATTTTTGATGACATTTTCTGTGGAAGGAAATTTCAGACTATCTGAAGGTGAACAGATTACTATTATTAATTCATTTTCACGGAACAGTCTGAAAGAGTGTGGTACCTCCTTAAAGTCAAAGTCCTTGGCAAGAAGAAAAATGCTGGAAACAGGATGAAAAAATTGTGATAAGGGTCCTATGAACACTTATTTTCTCATTACCTAAAATCGCTGCAGACATTTAGAAAAAAAAAAATCCTCTTAAAAAAGTTACATGACAGCAATGAGGAAAAAAAAAAAAAAAAAAAAAAAAACAACAAAAAAGTGATCCTTCTGCCCATCACTGCTCCTGCAAACTGAAGAAGAATCTGAAGATTATAGTGAAATAAATAAATAAACTTAATTTCTTTCTGCCCTTATATTGCAATGAAAATATCCATATGCATGCACTCACATATAGAGAAATCCTGCCTAATTTCTTTCTTAAGCTTTAAGAATTATTCCCACAAAATATTTAAGCTACAGAAAGGGTAAAACCATCATTCCATGAAAAGAGCAGCCCATGGGAAGAAACATGGAAACAATAGCCTGGATGTACCTGCTTTGAGCAACTATACACAAAAACAGTCTGCTACCCTGGAGGAAACTCATGCTGGACAGGAACAAAGCTGAAAATAAAAAAAATAAAAATAAATAAATAAATAAATAAATAAATAAATCAGGTTACAGCTAATTTGCTTTAGTTTGAGCTGTTGCAACATATAATTGCATTTTTTTTCCTTTCCTCAGCAGATTTTGATACTTTATATAGTATATATTTTATTGCTTCCATGATATGAATTAAAGACAGACCAAGATTTGTGTTTGTACCGTGATTTTAGGCCTCCAGAGTCAACTTCAAATGTACAGTAAACATGATGTCAGACACTTTGGATTAAATGGGCATTTATTATGTGATTTGTACACATGCATTTGGGGTACTGGTGAGTATCCTTGTATTTGTATGGCAGAGACCTCCAGAGAAGCATTCATGGGAGGATTAAGGGCTGCCAGGTGTTCTTGGGTGCCTTTCATTGCGTCACAGATTTTAAGTATTCAGGAATATTTCTCAAATTAAGCATTACACAAACTGATAGAAGTGGATATTCAAATCCTTCCATCTAATTTCTATGTCTATTTAATGTGATGAAGAATGCCTGTTAGTAAACACCTCTGCATAAAGTGATAAGGAGAAAAATTAGATTTTTTTTTAATATAATTTTTATTCTATCTTTTTGCTGTGTCTCTGCTGTTACGAGTGCCTGCTTTAATAAAAAGTGTAAAAGATGTAACTTCATGCTTCAGGGCATTAGACTTCCACAGATGGCCTCAGGCTTTAGGGAATTTTCTGTGTTAGGCACGTCTCACCACTTGCCTGTTATGGAATTCTAGCAATTACATTTAAAAGTGTCTGGTCACTAGAGGAGACAAAACAGAAGAATAAATGTACCATTTGTTTTGACCGAAACAGTAATTTTGATTTTTTTTTTTTTTTAGTGCTTGTCAATTACTTTTGCCATTTCTGACCATATTGTGTCTGAAAGAAACAGTGGTCCAATATTTAATAAAATCATAGATTAATAGAATATCCTGAGTTGGAAGGGACCCACAAGGATGATCAATTCCAACTCCTAGCTCCACACAGGATCACTCAAAAATCAGGCCACAGACCATATATCTGTATCTCTACACCACTGCATCTATATCTCTATATTCTTGGTGATTTTATTTCACCTTTAAAACTATTTAACTCCACTCTGTAAAATAGAAATATCAGGAAGGTAATTTTCACAGAGCCAGGTTAAAGTCAAACAACCATCTGCACCTCTGGCATATGTGATTTACAGCTTACTGCAGTATTAGCATGAGACAATCTGTTTTATTTACACGGTAGATGATTTTTTACATATATATTTTTATTTTACAAAATGAGACAGCCCCTTTGTTTACACAGGAGTTCACTTGTTTTATTTGGAAATTTAACTTTTTTGTTCTGTCAAATTTTATCTTTGTCAGCGTATTGCAATTTATGCTAACTGAAAAAATGAATAATAAAAACTTGACATTTTTCTCCAAATCACAGCAGCATTAAAGGTCACATTTTCAAAGGACATGTAAAACTCAACTTACAAATTATGCTTGAGTATTTAAGTGCACAACTCCTCCCCCTCCCCCCCTTTTTTTTTTCAAGTACATAGAATGAAAAATGAATGCAATTCTGATTTTGTGTTTTGAAATTTGGCAATGAATCTGAATTAATGTAGCTGGGATATTTTTTCATAAATACATTTGTTGCGTAGGAGCCTAGGTATTATTTTTCAAGTTTTGCATGGAAAGTCCTTGAATTACTTACAAACATACAGCTTTTATCATAGGAAATAAGGAAAGTGACAGTAGAATTTCCATTGTTACTCACAAAAGCCATTGTGGTTTTTAATTTTTTATTAAAAAAAAAAAATGTTCTGGGGCTTCTACAAGACAGGAATTTTGTTTTACTAGGCATTATTTAATCACCATGTCAGTCCCTATCACAAAGAGCTCTCAAGACTGAGAGACAAAATAAAAAGTGTGAGAGTAAAGAGTGGGTTAAAAAGGTGAAATGAGAGGCAAAGATCACAAAAATGGTCAGGTATTACACTTTTATTTGAACTATCTTAGTGTACATATGACACTCTTTCTTCCTTGAGATATTTTATATGGACCGCTTGTGTTGGAAGGGACCTTAAAGTTCATCTTGTTCCACTCCACTGCCATGGGCAGGGATACCACCGACTAAATCTTGTTGCCCAGGGCCTTGTCCAACCTGCCCTCCAGGGATGAGGTATCCACAACTTCTCTTGGCAACCTGTTCCAGTGCCTCACCACCCTCTAACGTCTAAATCTAAGTCTATCTGGGACTGCCCATTCTTGAGGGATAGCAGTTTACAGGATTAAGTTGTTCCAGTTGTTTCACACTATGGACAAATGGTAGGAAAATCACTGGACTACTGCACACCCTGTTCTTACTCATGAGAAAACTTCTGATTCTACTAATTGCCTAGCTTCTGGCTATATTTTTGCAAGGCAATCACTTTAAGGATAGCCTCTAAAATTTCCCTCACCTCCAAAGCTTTCTTCTCACTCTGAAGGAAGAAGAGATTTAGGATCTGAATTACATAGCTTAACTCTACATCAATATTTAAAAAGGAAACACCATCCTGTCACTGTGACCCCTGAAGAGCAGAAGGCAAATGAATAAACACAGCTGTTGATTGTAGATAGAATACAAAGCAGCTCAGAGTGATGACAGGATCGTTGCCAAAATACTGTGTGCTGAAAATAAGCCTGTACACGCAGTAACATATGTTGAATTACTACGCTGTGAAATTTAAGATAGAAGCACACTTTTGTTCTTACCAATTCATCCATACCAATCCTTACATTGATAATGGAAAGATAAAGCATTAGAATGATCCTAACTCAACAAAAGCCTTACTGTATAGAGACACCATTTAAGGAAGTGCATACCATTAAATGGTTATGTCTGCATCTGGGATTCAGAGAAAACATAGAAGTGTATGTGAGCAAATGTTTATGTCATCTATAGAGGTAATTAAGGCGAAGAAAAGAGACAGATTTCTTCTCTTCCAAGTTGCTTGTAGATGTTTTAACGAGGAACCTAATAACAGGATAGCATCATCAAAGAACTAGTAGGGAGATTCAGATGGAGACAGACACGTCTACAGGACAGTTTCAACATCTACATTGTCCAGAAAGCAAGAATAAGCTCCTGCTATGAACATCAGCAGAGTAAGTAAAGAAGTGGGATGAGTTTGAGTTTTGCTGAAATGTTCAAAAGTACCTAAATGCCTTAGTCCTGATGACATTTTTAATATTTTCTTGGATTAATCTATGATTACTTTTTTATTAATTAAGCTATTACCTTTAAATGTATACGGATGAGTCATAAAATGCTTATAACTTAAGAACCTTCTTGAATTTAGATGTGCCTTAAAAGACTGATCATTCAGATGCTTAACTTCATTTGTGTAAGTACTGTAATTGCAGTGAATATACTCAATGTTTTTGTATGCTTTTTTTTTTTTTTTTTTTTTTTTCTTTTTCCTGTAAAAAACTAAATATAAACAACAGTACTTTCAGTCAGAGGATACATCTTTACTTCTACTGTACAGAAGAGTGTAAATGAGAGATCTTAACTTTACTTATCTGTAAGAAAAACCTTATAGAGAGGGAACTAAAGAAATTAAATGCAAGATAATAGTACCGCTTGCCTTTGAGTCCAGGGATTTGTTCAAAGGCTTATCTTCATTGGTAGCTTAAGTGTAGTCTGTAAGACTAGGTTGGAAGACTGCAGTATGAAATCTTACCAGGGAAATGTAATTCTGAAATTTGTTCTGACCTTCCCCACACCAAATAAAAGATAGACACAAAGGAAGAAGGCCGATTATCGAAAACGTTGAAAGATCCATCTGACACAGGACTTCTGAAGTAATAGAGTACAACCATCAGTAGAGAACAACGTCCCATATCATATAAGGTGGCTATAAGAAGGAGAAAAAGAGGTAGAAAAAATTGTCACTAGCTGAGCTACAGCTGGAAGTACCCCAAGGTTCTTAGAAATGTTGTTCCTATGCATACCCATCTTCCTATCTTCCTCATGATCTTATTTATTTATTTATTTATTTATTTATTTATTTATTTATTTATTTATTTATTTTTGTACTGCTGGATAAATCTCAATTAAGAAATTTAATAAAGCAGAATTTGTCATTTTATCATTCAATGCTAGCAAGTTTAACCTGATTTTGAGAATCTTTGTATTACTAGACTCCGTATAATGAACTCACCTATCAAGTTTCTTCTTCTGTTGCATCATTTCTAATTACCACCCCAGTTAACAATTTGATACTTTTCATTTCGCAGTTTGAGAATGTTATCAAAGCTTTTATGAAATTAACTATGTTAGTTCTATAACATAGTTCTAAAATTCATAATTGGCTTTTGTGAATTGTTAATGGCTTCATTAAAAGAGCATAGCTAGAACACTATATTATCCTGCTAAGCACTTGTATGATCCTCATCAACACAAGACCTGAACACTTCTTAGTCATTAATGGATTTTTATCCTGTAATATCCATGGGAAGTAATGAAAATTTGTGATATTATCCCTACTTCTTGTAAGGAGAGGTTAAACAGAGTAGATTACATAAACTATTCAAGAAAAAATCAAACCTTTAACTTACCTTCTGGTTTACCATATGTCTTAAATGTGATGTTATTCAGCATTTCAGAAATTAGACAATTCTCCTGACTACACCTCTTTAGAATTCTGGAGGTTTGGAAATGGTGAATTTACAGCAAAATATTTTATAAGCTGAATTTTCTGTTTGAAGGGTTTTGACTGCTCGTAATTAATATTTCTGTAATAGTTTATTTTCATTAGAGAACCAAAAACTATTCTGCTGAAAAATATTGTAATATATTTACAAGGAAGGCAATTCAGGTGTCTTCCATCTGCATTCTGACTTGTTCCATGGTGAGACTGTCTCAGACTAGATAGCCAAACTAAACAGGGTAGAAGTTATTATGTATCATAGCCTTTGTACTTTGTTGAAACAGATTGCTTCAAAGACGATATCCAAAACATCCAAAATATATTACAGTGCTTTTTAGTAAAAATGTTTCTTTTGTTTATTTGCTGGTTTTGTTGTGTTGTTGTTTTGGTTAGGTGTTTTTATAGTTGTTGTTTTTGTTGTTGTTTTTGGAGGGGTGTTTTTTGCTTTTCTCTCTTTTTTTTTTTTTTTTTTTTTTTTTTTTTTCAGTTAGAACATCTGTGAAAAGAGATTTTGTGAAAAAAATAAAAAATTAAAAAATTTCTTACAGATCATTTACAGATTTTTACTCATAAAGAATTCCTCTTCCAACACTCTCCTTTGAAGCTTTTTTTTCCCATCATGACCTTCAATATGTCTCCTACCCTTTCTTGAATAACTGTATCTCCTGGTTTGTTCTGAACCTTGCTTCAACTACCTTTTGACTAACTTTGACTAACAGTTCTTACTATTCTTCTTGTATTAGAATATAGAATGAATAACCAATTTTTATTCAACATCGTAATGCTTTTCACGATTTTATAAACTTAGTGTATCTCTCATTTGAATAGTCTCTTTTACAGACTGAATATCCTTAGTGACTCAGTCATTCCTCATATATGAGGAACTGAAGTTTCAGAACTTTGATCTTTCTTCCCTCAACATTTTGGACGTCTATTATTTCTTAGAGATTAGGGGATTATAGCCACATTTAGATTTTAAAATGGAAACAAAACATGTGGTGGCATAATTATGTTCCTGATTTTGTTTTCTATTCCTTGAATTTTCTCTTTTGACTGAGAGAAAACACAGAGAAAAATCATGGAAAAAGAAAGGTTCCTAGTATCCCAAGTAGTTCTTTCTATGTATTTTAATGGAAAAATCTTGTATAGCATAGTGGAAAGTTAATTTCATAAAGCTGGAGAATAGTATACTTGAAAATTAACAGCTGGGAGGATGCAGGCAAGTACCAAAGATACACTTATAGTCTGTTAACATGTCACCAAGATCTTCTTTTCTGTAAAAATGGGTGACAGATGAAAAATAATAATAATTTAATATATTTCAGGTAAATCTCCGGGTTTGAAATGCTTAATTAAGTTTATACTCCTTTTATACATAACCTACAGTAAGATTAAAAGAGAACGAAGCTTCCTACCATATTATCTAATAAGTAGTCTCTGAATCACTAGATTACCAGAAAGTATCAAGGAGACAGCATGTTGTAATATACATGACATCTATCTAACTCATCTGTATAATACGGAAAATAAACCCCTTCACGACAATTGCAACATTTAGCACCTTTTCCATGTAATTCAGTTCATAGAAGGCTAATTAAAGATCAGTGAACCAAGTGTTTAAAAGGCAACCAATTTAATTGCTGTAATTGTATGATTTAGCTGAATAATAAATGTGCTAATGATACTGTAATATTAAGTGTTCAAGTTGGCGATCAAGTCAATTAAGATATAATTGTAAAGCAGCAATCCACAAATAATGAGTAAAATGCTTCCTATTGAGCATGATGTTGACGGGGTAAAATATGGTAACCTTTTCAAAATTTGACATTTAATTTTATACAAAAGAACATGTGGACAAATTTTAATCCTGCTGATCATGTAGAAATTGGACTGTCCATTGCCTTTCTTTCAAATAGAAATGCAGACTTAGTCATTGCAGGCAAATAATAGCAAGTATTTTATAAAGTTTTATTTTACTTCTTGGATTGATATGCAAGGGTTAGATCTTCAAGAGCTGTCTAAATCTGGGGTGATGGCCACCCCTGACAGCTCCATCAGAACAACCAATTGTGATTCAGAATTCATCTGTTTGTCAGAAACAACACTTCCTTAAGTATCAATCAGAAACTGAAACAAAATATTTGCCAAACTCAGACAACAGTGTGTTTGTGGACCTGTTCCTCCTACTAACACAGGGGCTGTGATACAGAAAGAAAGCAAATCAACTGAGAGAAACTGCAGATACTTCATGCTTATCTTCAGATATCAATAGTCACTCTTAATATTCTCGGTATCATACCTGGCAGTGTCATAGGTGGTGATAGCATGGAAAAAACAAAAGAATAAATTGTCTGGAGGGCTTCTGGTCATATGCAACCCTTCTGAGATATCAAGGCAGGTTTGAAGATGGGTGTTTCCATCCTTTGCAGGACAGTCATCTATCAGCTTGTCCTTACATCCCTTTGGCCAGTCTGTGTCAGCTCCTGGCTGTGTCTCCTCCCAGCTCCTTGTGCACTCCCAAGTACCTCACTGGCAGGGCAGCACCAGGAGCTGAACAGTCCTTGGTTCTGCATGTGCACTGCTCTGTGACAGCTAAACATCGGTGTGTTGTCACCACTATTGTCATCAAAAGTCCAAAAATTGTGTATCTACAAAGAAAATTAACTCTGTCCCAGACAAAACCATGGGACATGTTTAAATAACTCTTTTGTGCTACATGATAAGCACTTAAATGTTTTGATTCACCATATTATAAAATAGGTTTCCAAACTGTACGGGAAAAATTGCTCTCTGAATTTGGATCTTTCTCCAGTAGCTGTAAAGGGTGATAGCTTTATATTGAGTCTAGCTTTCAGATAGCTTGAATTAAACTAGTACTAGATTTTTTTTTTTTAATTTTTATTTTATAGATTAATCCATTTATCAATTAAAAGCATTTTATTTCTCCAGGGACTATGCTCAAATTTGTTTGCACTCTGCAAATAATTTAATTTGAAGTGTCAGGTTTTATGAACCAAAATTTGCAATGTAGCCCAGAAATTAAAGCATTTTCCTGGAAATTTAAGTTCAAGTCTCATCTCATATTGATTCATAGATGATCTTTAAACCACAATCTCACAGAAACAGGAAGAGTGCTGCAGCCAGGCTTTCAGGTCTTTTGGAATGGATTTAAATGCCAGTCATTCCGATTCATATTCTACTGATTTTCTGGCAGACAAGAACTCAAAATAAATAAATAAATAAAATAAATAAATAAATAAAATTGAAGGTGTTTTACAAACAATAGTTTGTAAGTAAGTATTTCAAAAAGCTATGGAGAAGCTTTTTCATAGTTTGATTTATTTTTGTTTTGTTTTCTTTTTTATTAATACTTAGGTATATTGTGCAAAGTGGGAAAACTCATACAGAATAAATTGCTAGTCTGTCCTCATTCTACATTTTCACTTGATTGATAATATATTGCTACAACAGGTCTTTGAGTTTTCTCAGTGAGAGAAGGAACTACAGTCTCTGTGCTGAATGAAAGCCAGACTGTTGGACAGGAGAAAAGAACCAGTTTTCTGTTTTGAAGAATTCCTTTGCTTTTGCTCTAACTGCCAGAAATGGAAGTGAAATACAGTGCGTTAAGTTACTGTTAAATGTTAAGTTTTGACTTCAGAAGGAAAACTTGAAAAATTAATTTAGATTTTTTTTTTAAGTTCAAATATATCTTAGCTTATATATTTAGGGCATGTTGACACCCAAGTATAAGCTATGAATTAATAGAAATAAAATTTCTACTAAAGCACATTTAAAATATTTTTTTAATTACTTTTTAAATTAAAAATTAATTAAAAAATATTTTTTAAATTACAGAACACTGAAAGAAGAATGTCATGGAGATATCATTCACAATATCTTGTTTCTCATTAGCAGTAAGCTGTTTAATTTTATTCAAGATGTAGTCTATAGTATGCATGGTTTTGAGTTTTAGTTATTTTAGAAATTTATCAGTTATTGCCTCTCTTCTGTGGTAGAGTGGTCAAAATAATAGACTTGTGCTAATGGTGGGTGCAGACGAATTCAGTTATCAACAGAAAATGAAAAACAAACAAGCAAACAAACAAGCAAACAAAAAACTTCTGAAGTGTGCAGAACAATGCAAGACCACATACAAAAGCAAAGAAAATGTAGATGGGGCTTGGAAATTACTTAAGGAAAAGCTAAATCTCTAGAGGCCAAAGCAAAGAGAAGCATTACAGCCACTTTGCCTAGAATGGACTCATCAGAGCTGTCAAGAAACAAGGAATGTTCATGTCAATAGTTATGCCACCTAAGACTAAAAGGCAAGCCAGCTTAATGAACTCCAATATCTCTGTGGCGTGGTAGAGTAAACATATACAAACTGTCAGTCCAAGTTTTATTATTAGAGTAGGTTCTGCTGAACCAAATAATAAATCTAGAGTGGTATTAATGTTTACAAGAGGCTTCTTTTCCCTCATCTGTTCCTTTATATAAAATAAATATACATAAACACCATAAAACTTTTCTTAAGGCTGATATATCTTAGGAATATATTTGTAACCTACACAAGTAATTTTCCATCCTATCAAATTAGCATAATTTTTAATTGAATCTTATCATCTTCCTTTTTTTTTTTTTTTTTTTGCTAATATGGTCAAAGTATAATTACATTAGTCTTTCTCATAAAGAATGATAAAAGAATACTAATCAGACACCAATAAAGTATAATGCAGAACTACTACATGGAGAACATTAATTTTTTGTTAGGTTAGAAACCCATTTTTTGTCCATTCCCTGTCTCTGTCTCTCTTTGCTTATGTCTGCTACAATCCTCCCTGCATATCCTATATGAATGAGCAAAGAATTGCTCCCATAAAAAACTTTTAATCCCAAATCTGGATCACATGACAAATTACTCTGGATTGTTGAGAACAGTGATATTAGATGGGACATGTAAGAACATAGCTGAGGTTAGGCAGGCTCACAAACATTTCCCTGGATAAGGGTAGAGGTGCAATTATAGTTAACACATCAATGTTATGATTTCCAGGACTCCTAAAGGGAAGTGCTTGGTTTCAGGCTGTCATTTTAATATTTCCTCATTAATGTCATCTCTCAGTTTAAACTAATCACAATTTAAATATCCAGATGTCATACTTCTTATTGATCTTTTCTCTTGTTTACCCTTCTTTCTCAGTAACTCAAACAAAAATATCATCTTCACTGTCCATGAGTCCCAGTATGTTGGTCCACTTTGTGGCAAGGTCTCTCTATAAGTGCTGATGACGTTTTTCCATGACATCTTAACAATTATTTTTTTTTCTTTTTGTAGGTAAAACCTCCCATCTGCATCGTCATTTGCATTTACATTTCTACCACTGGACCAGTCTTTCCACTGACCCCTCCTACTTTCAAAATGTTGCAGTAAAGGTCATATTCTAACCATGTCATATTTTCCTTTGTCTCTTTCCTTTGATTCCATTTTCTCCATCGTATGGGATATGCATTATACAAACAACTTTTAGTCTTCATTGTAAAATATTTTTTGTACCTTCACTTCTTGTCTTAGCCTCTTTAATAAGTGATTTCTCCCACATCAAGCTGTGTCAGAAACCACTTGTTATGTTTGACAAATTACACTTTCAAATTTTCTTATTCTTGCTCTCACACAAGCTATTTGGTACAAATAGAGGAACACCGTAGGTACATCTAGTAACTTCTCTGTTTTCCCTTTCAAATTTCTCTTAGAAATATTCCATATACTTCTCTGTGTAAACCCTCTGTAGCTTCACTGCTTTCCATGGCTTTGTCTGTTTGTGCTTCAGGGATCCAAGGCCAAAATCTGATATGGCCCAGCTATGCAACCTTGGCTTAGACTTCACAGGAAATTGCTAAGCTGTGAGAGAGTTATAAGAAGGGCACTATAGCAGAGCCAGAGGAGGTAAAAAAGGTAAAATCATGGATAGAGGCAGGGGCCTTAAGACAGGATTGTTTATTTTTTTTACATAATTTGAGAGGTGGAAACATCAACATGGGAATGTATGTGATCCTAAAGCAAAACAAACAAACAAACAAACAAACCAATGAGCTGACAGAGTTGGTGGAAGTCAGCAGCATGGAGAAGCTATTTTATTGAGCAGGAGAGGCCACCACTTCTGTTCCTGACCAATGTCTGTCTGGCGAGCAAAGACTATTCAAATGACTTAATGGGATGCTGAACTAGTGCTTAGGCTAGGAGTTCATTACATTCTAGCCATCATTTCTGTGTAAGCCAGTCATTGAAGTTGTATATATTTATTATTTTAACATGTTTATATCCTGCTGGCAGAGCGTCTTTGTGTGAAGAATGATTCTCACAAATAACAGAACCAAAAGAAATTAATTTGATGCAACATCCAGGCAAATCCTCCCAGCAAATGGTTTATAAACACAATATAAACATATATGCCTTTTAACATAACCTTAATCTTTGTCACTTTAGGCTTGCTTTTTAAAAAAATATGGGAACTTTTATGCTGCCGTATGTATCATTCTAGAATTGAAATTACTGAAATGACTTACATGAATATCATTCTGCATATGCTGATTCCTTGTGTTTTACTACAAAAAAAAAAAAAAAAACAACCAACCAACCAAACAAAAAAACTTAGTTTTCTAGTTCATTCGTGGGTGTTTAAACTCTCTGAAGTGAAATAAGATGAATACCAGTGGCTTACATATTTAAACTGGTATGGTATTACTTCATTTTTGTTCTTTCCTCTGTCCATGTCTACTTTTTTTTATTTTTTTTTTTAATTTATTTTTTTTTTTTAGGTGTTGGCTCTTTTTCTGTTAGTAAGAGGAGTCTTAAAACCAAAGTAGTCAATACAGTTTCAAGATGCTTGTTGCTAGCATGGAGGGTTAGAATTTGGAAGGCCCTTACATTATCTTGTAACAAATTCTTAATATAGAAGAGTGAAAGGACCTGACATTTCATTATACTATGTAAAACAACCAGCACAATGGAGCATTTATACATGATGAACGCCTCTGGCTTTTATCATAAGAAAAGTAATAAATCATCTCTGAATCTTGATCAAATTATATCTTTGCTTTTTGCCTATTTAAATGTCACTTGCAGATTAAATTAGATCATGGGTTCTTTTACTTTTTTTTTTTTTCTTAGTCTCAACTTTTTCTAAAGTTAGTTTAAAGCAGTAATAAACTCTTGAGCAATAGGTAGCACTGAGATTTCATCAGAGACTATGAAATCTAGCTATAGTCTTTCAAAGGAAAAAAAGAGATGGAAAGTTTGAATGAGAAGATATAAATAAAATAATGTGATTTAACTGGAGTTCCCTAACTATATAAGGAATAGATGAGAGATGTATTCTCTTCAGCATAAGAAACAAATCAGATACATTTATTTCCACATCCATAAACATGACTGTTTATAGTTTGAAAAGCCTTACTCAAACACATGAAATTTTATTATGATAGGTATTTTTTTCTGAGAAGTTTGCTGTAGCAATACTTATTTCTTGCATGTGTGGATAGGATTAAAAATATGCAAAATATGACAAGATAAATGTAGTTACAAAATCACAGAATGGCTGAGGTTAAAAGGCACCTCTGGAGGCCACCTGGTCCAACCCCTGGGCAAGCATGGGCACCCAGAGTGGTGTGCCAAGCACCATGCCCAGGCAGCTTTTGAAGATCTCCAGGGAGAGATACTCGACAACCTTTATGAACAACATGTGCCAGTACTCCATCACCCATAAATAAGTGCTTCCTGATATTTAGATGCAACTACTTATGTTCCAGTTTGTGTCCACTGCTTCTTATCCCACTGCGGGGCACCAGTGAAAATAACAGGGCTTCATCTTCTTTACACCCTCCCCTCATTACAGTTAGTAATTTTACAATTACATATTGGGTAATAATATATTAAAATCCTAATGATGGGATCGACAGTTGATCCAAATCCATTGAATGAAAAGAAAATAAATAAATAAATAAAAAAAAGACCTGCCCTAAAAATTAGTCTGAATATAAGTTACTTGATTTCAAAAGGCAAATGAGAGTAAACACATTGTTTGGATAGTCTGAAAATTAGCTTTGTCGAGGAAAAGTTAGATGTGGAAAAGCCTCTAAGATTTCTTTATGGTGAAGGTTTTCAACCCAGCCATTGCCCCAAGCATGGAAGCAGCACAGTCAAAATGTTACAATGAAATAATTAGCCCTCATGAGTTTTAACTTATGATATTTAACACATGTGTTACCAAGGGCAGAGCAGATTTTTTTTTGTGGGAAGGAGATCCAATAATGTCTGTGTTTCTTAATGCATTTGTCCCATCTGTATCCATCCCACTGTGGTTAACCATGCAATAGTTTCTATAAAACTTCATAAGTTTGAGTCCTTGATGTTTCTTTCAAATTTGGCTGAGGTGAGGGGAAGGTGGGGAGAGGGGGGTGGAATGGGACAGTTTAGGTCTTCTAGTTAAACCAAAAATATGCTTACATGTTCTGACTGTAAAAATCTAAAACCTAATAATCTTATTGAGATGATTAGTCAGCTATAATTTTAGGAATAATTCATATGAGATTAATTTGATAGAAATCTTTGACGAGTTTATAGATTTTCTAGGCAAAGAAAATATATCTCGTCTGTCTTCACTTCAAAAAATTATTTGTTGTAGTCACAGAGGAGCTGATCTGAGCTAAAAGATATGGAGAACACAAGGTTTCTAACCAAAGCCCAAATCAAGGAGTTAATCAATAGAGGAGATAAAAGGGCTGATAAGCAAGGATGTAGCAAATGAATAAAATGTAATAATTTTTAATATTAAATTTATTATTTATTTATTACTAATACAGCAAAGAATATTCAAATACAGCAACATTTTTTGACACAAAATGAACAAAAAAAAGAATTTAGGTTGCATATGGTTTAGGTTGCGTATGTGTTCATGTGTTATTGTAAGGGAACAAAAATCAAACAGGATGGAGGTTACAAGAGAAATTCTTATAAAGATTATAGGATTGTTGGATTTTAACTGGTGACTTTAACATTGCATTTACAAATACATGCATCTTTCCATATACAAACAATAGGTTGCGCATATAGATAACTAGAAAACTCTAGTTTTCTATGTAGATTCTATGAAGATTCATGAATCTATGAAGATTCTCTCCCCCCATTTTTTTTTTTCTTAATACATAAATTTATTTGTTTTAGAACATTTAGTTGACCATGCAGGTAATCCTGATGCTGTCATTAACCTCACACGGGTTAGTTTTAGACAAAATTCCCAGCTGGAACAGCAAGGAACTCTCAAGGATGAGTGTAGCTTTACTTGAAAGCCTCATTCCAAAAATTATTGAAAAAAAAAAAAAAAATCAATACTGACTGTTGGCACAGACAAATGTCATTAGGAACAGTTCTGTTCCTTTATTCTGGGAGATAGCCAAAGTCTTAAGGGAGCTGTTATCTCATGCCTCTGGAAAATGGTCAAGACTCTCTTAGAACATAAGGATAAAAGAACTTGAGGCTAGACTCCAAAATAACTTTACAACACTTGATGTCAAGTTCAGATTTTGTTCTAATTGACAGTCATTTCTGCCTCCCTCCCTCCTCTCTCCCTCCCCCCACCCCCCTTTTTCCCCCTTTTTTTTTTTTTTTTTTCCCAGGGATCACTTCTTTCTTTTATCAAATTAGATTAAGATTTAAGATAGAAAAATACTGCCTTATTTAAGTTATATTTGAAGAGCTGTACAGTTAGGGCTCAATAATTCTATAAGAAAATCATTTAAAGTTCTAGATTTGTGAAGGAGTGCTTGCATTAGCACAAGAAAACTATCTGGTTGAAGGAATATATTTAGTGTGCCAATCCAAACTGAAAAAAAAAAATCTTTATTTTGGTTTGGAGCTGGATAACTGGTCTGGCTGACCACTTTTGTTCCAGCGTTTTGCTACAACTCCTCTTGCATTTTTACAGCAACTTCACTACAAATGATGATTTCATAAAATATTAATTATTTTAAAAGTAAAGACCCGAAAGACCCCAACTTTCTATCATAAATTTAATAAATACAACTGAAAATTTGTGTCTCTCACTACTTTTTTGCTAAATTAAATAAAATCATTAAAGTTACACTTCAGTTATTTTAATGCCTCTTATGTAAGAGGCAATGTATACCAATGGAAGAAAGATAGTTCCATCTCAGTTAAAAAAAAAAAAAAAAAAAAAAAAGAGAGAGAGATTTAATGTTTGATTTTTTTTCTCTCTGTGTAAAAGAGAAAAAGATTTTGTAAATAGCTTTTGAAATAGTTGAGTAGAAACTGTTCATGTGAATATATATTTGATATAGGCATCCACTTCCTTCCTGTTATTCAGTTTTGGTATCATTCTTAAGAAACTGCTGCAACAGATTGTCCTCTGGCAATTTTATTTTCAAAAGGTGAGTAAAGGTGAGGAATATAAGGAAATTGTCTTTATTCATTGCCCCTTATGTCCAGTTTTTACCTAAAGAAGACATTCATTTTTTAGATTCCATTAGCAAACTTCTAGAGAAATATCTTACTGCTGCTTTAACTAAAGAGGCACCAGTGCCTTGATTTTTTTCTAGACAAGCTTATTTTTTTTACTCTTTTTTTTTTTTTTTTTTTTTTTTTTTTTTTTTTTTTTTCCCTCTTCACAGATCCTTAAAAAGATCTGTTTGCTAGGAATCTCTATAGAAGATATCTTACCTAAAAAGCATATCTTTTAAACTTTCCAGTACAACATCTCTTGATTTATGTGTCTAATAAATAGGAGGAATTTTAAATGGAGAAGTTTTCTCTCTGGTGGACTTTGTAACATTAAGAGATATAACTCTTGTTATGGACATCCCACTTAAGCCAAAGTGATCTAGTGAACTATTTGACTGTCTAAAGGTATGTTTCTACTATAAATTGAACTGAATATCTTTCCAAAATCCATTGTCTGTATTGACTAGATCTCCAAGGTCTCATTGCTCTAAAGCAGATGTATTATGCCAACTTAGCTTTCCTAAAATATTCTGCTGAACTTCCAGCTACCTGTAAAGAAGGACTTTGATCTCATGTAAATCTCGTTTGTGTTTTAGTTCCTCAGACACAGTTTGGTATCTTGACAGCTACATATTTTAACCATATTAACATATAAAACACATAAAAATACCATTATTGTTTTACACAGTAGGCAAAAGTCTTCCTCAGCCAGTGTGCTGCCTCTCATAGTGAATCTAATAGCAGGTGCTCAGGCTGGATACTAGAATTAGATAATTTATACTTCCTTAGGAATATCTTCCCTTGAAATTTTGGCTTGGAGACATCTTGAACCAAGATCTGTGTTTTGTTTTTAATCATTCCATGATTATTTGTTTTCTTGTGTGATTTTAATTTAGCCTTTTTTTATTATTATTTTTTATTTTTTAGTACTTATAATCTTTCAGCATCCACAAAGTCCTGAGGTAAGGAATTCCAAAACTTGAAGAAATAAATGTCATTCAAGAAATACAACATTGCTTGTTCTTTCCATTTACATGTCCCTGGAAAAGCCAATGTACAAATTATGCTACAGTTATTATTTTTCCATGTCACTGCTGGCTTCATAGACCTAAGCTATGTTTTCTTTGAAGTATGCCATTTTCCAACTGAAAAGTCATTCAAATAATTTGAACTGCATCTACTTTCCTGTTGTATGCTGAATACAAACTGTGATAGCTTTGGAGATATTGAATAAAGAGAAATTATAAGTCCGGGAATTATGTCATAAATTGTCATTAAAAATAATGAAGTTGTCATAAAAAATACAAAAAAAAAAACCCATATCAATCCATCTCTCTATATCAATCTTGTTTCAGGGTGTACTCAGATACTTTTGAAACAAATGAGAGGAAAACTTTAATTTGATCATTCTAAATTTCCCACTTCTAGTACTGCACAGAGAAACAGCTTAACTGGTAAGATTTCTGAGCTATAAACATTTGGTCTAAACCACCAAATTCATCTTGAAATTGTCCTCCCCTTTCCTGGTAGGAAAAAATTATTCTTAATACATGAGTAGAGCCAACCCTTATCAATCTAGAGTCAAAGTACAGCAGGGTAGTTTTAACAAAGGAAAGATGTAGCTAATACAATGTTTATTTAAATTTATCTGTGAAAACATATTTAATACATCTTTTTTAAATTGGTGAATCTTATAAATTTGTTTCTTTAGAAATTTGACATAGCTTGATATAGGCAGTATGGGCTTTCTGTAGACTTTTCTCCAGACTACGGTGTTAGGGAGGAAATATGGTCTATATTATTGTGCAGGCTGCTAATGTACTTACGCATAATCAAGAATTGACTGCCTTTATGTAGAGTAAGTATCTTTATGATGATGGCTAGAGCAGGGTGAGTTGGGGGAGAGATGGGATTTGCTGCAATTTCACATTATGTTCCAAATATTTTGCCTATAATGATGTGTTGTATCCTGTTATTGTTTTATACGCTCATTAAATATTTTGTTATATCCTGTAACAGGCAAAGTATCTGTGAAACAGAAAAGCAAGCCATTTTTTTCCACCCTTAAATGCCTTCAGACAAATATTACCTCATTGTTTACTTTTTTTTTTTCTTTTTTTTTTCTTCTGTTGGGGACTCAGGTACAAGCTATACTTCCTTGTGGCAGCTGCATCCCCACAAAAGAGCAAGCATTGCTACTATCCATCCTTTGACTTAGCTCTGAGGACCCCATTGGGCTTTTAATGTACAAATGATTAAAGCAATGAAAAATGACTGCAACATTTAAAGTAATAACATTGGCCCAGATTCAGTCTCCAGTTCAGTGAATTCCTAAACTGCTGGAAGATGTGAAGGTATAACCATGGGGACAGTCATTCTGGACTTACCACTTTCTTGGACTCTTTCTCTAAGCACATATGCCTCTACCCCTATTTGATTCCTGGAAGAAAAGCCTTCACTGTAATGAAAGTATTCCCAAAACTCTGGGAGGAAGACAGGGCGAATAATAATAAGAAAAAGTCTCCGAGAGTCATCCTTGCATGGCTGACTAACAAATGCAGAACCAGGTGAGGCTGAAGGAAGCACAATGAAATGCTTCTTACCTTGGCAGATTTATCCCTCTCACATCTTGGTTTGAGCTTCTCGCACTCATAGGATTTTTTGACAGAGAAACTAACAGTATCATATTCCTGCTCCTCCACCTGGTCAGTCCGAGCTGCTTCCAAGTTATACCTCTGCCCCCAGATTCTTCTGTCAGAGGAAGACACCCCTGTGACCTTTTGACTTTTTGACCTTTTGGCACGGCAAAGCCAGGATCCTTTCCTAATTTTTATTGGTAAATGGAATTGATAAATATTTTGACAAATAATTAAATAATGATAATTGACAGAACATAAATATATTAATATCTCAGGGTTTTGACAATAGCTTGCAAATGCAAGAATCTTGTTCCATGCAGAAGTCTGTCTGTCTGGATCCTTTTTGACCATTGCAATCTCTAAAGCATGAACATTTTTCAGATTTGATCAGCTGTTCTCGAGATTTTTCTGAGACCAGTGAAGGCCCTGAAAGGTTAAGCTGTTTCAAGCTGAAATATTTAAGCCCAAATCCAAGCATATAAGCAAGTACGTTTGCCTACACAAGAGTCCTATTCAGTCTCGGGATGAAATATTTTCCACATTGGTCCCTTACTTAAATCAAGGAGAAGGTAGAAGTTCTGAAAGGGAAATGATTCATATTCTTGTCCTCTACAGTAATAATAATAATAATAATTCATTAATAATAGTAATCATCATCATCATCATCTTTATTTACCAGTCTCTGGAATTTAATTCAGGTGCATATCAGTCATCTGTACTGACAGCAGATATCTTTGCCGTGACAAGAACTTTTCAGTGGATGATACAGAGTGGATATAGGGAAAACTCAATCCTTTACTGTATGTGTGTTTCTAGTTTGGATGTATGCTGTCAAAAGCAGGGGAAAAAAAAAAATAAAAAAAATGATTCAGAACAGAAACTAAGAATGAGTCATCAATATTTGACACTGCGCTTACAATTGTTTCCAATATTTCTCATGGCCTGGTAGAGAAACAATGGTAACCTGTCTTTGTAACACCATACATAAAAATTTCTAAAGACTGAATGAAATAAAATATACCAAGTAATAATAAGGGTAAAGATAAGTTCTTATCCTATTTATACATTCAGGTTACTGAATCTGTCATTTATGAAATTCCACAGATATTGTACTGTGTGCATAGTTGGTCCTGGATTACTCATTTATTGTGCGTTAATTTTTATTAAAGAGATCATTGATTGAATAAATTACCTTACATAGAGTTATTCAACTCTTAAATAAGCTAGTGTTATAAATGAAGTCTCAACTCAATCTGAATTTAGTAATATTCATACTTATAAAAGGTATAAAAGGCAAGTAAGCAGCGTTGGGTGTGCGGGGAGTCTACAGTCCACCAACACGCACACACGAACATCAAATGTTCTAAATATATAGAACATTGCTTTACATACTAAACACAAGTATGCCTATACATACGTACAATCAGAAAAGGTAACAAACAATCCTTTAAGCTCCATGACTTAACAGTCTCCATTTTCCATTCCTTTTGAACAATATGTCTTGCTTTAAGTTGTCAAGCAACTCGGTCTTCAGGCCTTATGTATCCCATTCTTCCCAGATCGAAGAACAGCATATCCATCTCCTTTTCAAGGCCAATAGGGCCTGGGTCAAAAGGTTTGTCCAGGTCAGCAGGGGGCGTAACAGCAAAGGCCTTCGATGGCCGTAGCGGTGGGTTTGCCGATGGCATAGCAGTCGGATCAGTAAAGGATCCCACAGCTCTCTCACTGTCTGGTAAACCACACGTTTGAGATTGTGGCCCCACATGTCTCTTTAAGGCCTCAGAATCTGCTTGCCAGGTGCCAAGCAATTCCACTGCAACCTTGTCGTTTTTAATTGCAGAGTCCCACACCTTGACCTCAATTTGGTCCCATATTTCAAGATCATAAACTGTCCTATTGTTAAGGAGAAAAAGCTGTAAGGTTACCAGGACAGTCTTTGTTTCTAAGGACGTATGATTCCCCATAATGCACAGCTGCTTACCAGCGAGGGGCAGTTGTGTGCACGGGTCCTCTTCTCTCAGCTTGAGCTTCTTTCCAGCTCTAGTGCCGCCTATTTCCAGCGACTTTCAGTACGAGCTTCTTTCAGTGGTTTGCTGAGTCTGGACGAACCTATCTTCATGAGGTGATCAATGTGCCTGTTCCCGTCCCAGTCTCCATTCTGCTAGCCTGTTCCTTTTCATTCCTTCTTTCTGCTTCTTTATTGATGACGTAACTTCATCACATCGTGTTGCCTTTTTTTTTTTATCCTAAGGGCAGGCTCCCCTCTTATACCCTTCTCCCCACAGCAGTCCTTTTCAAAACAACTTTTAATTGGTCAAACAACTTTGCCTATAACAACAACAGCAAACACACAGAAACTTCCATGCCTTAATGGCTGGAGAACAAGTAACCCGAGACTGCATGGAGTCTCCTGAGTCACCCTTCTTTGTTCCCTCTAAACTCTTTTACATTCTGGATGGTCTCATCGTTAAGAGTCTGATGTTATCATCAACCACGGGGCTTTCCGACCCCCATGGCCACACTCTCAAATCTCCCCCTTCTTTATTAATGTAAAACATTTTCTCAACACGAATTACCACTCCATATATAACACTAGGAATTATAGGGGAGGAAGAAGATAACCTATAATCAAGTGAGGAAGTGATGGACCAGGTTGGGAACTAAAGGGTACAGCTGATTTGTACAGGAGACACCCTTGAAAACAACAAAATAGGGCAGAAGTCCCTTTTCCATTGTACATGGATAAAGTTCCTAAAGGCATGGATTATGGGGTAAACTCTCACACGTTTTGTGGGAAAAGGACAGCACAAATGGGTGTCTCTCTGAGGTGTCTGTATGCTTATGTATGCAGCATAGGGGAAAAGAAAAGGAGTTAGATATCTGTGTGAATGTCTGTCATCTCATAAGGATCACAGAGACATGGTGGGTTAGCTCACACAGCTGGAGTCCTGTAATGATAGTTGCTCTTCATATATACAGGCTCTTTAGGAAGGGCAAGCTGGGAGGGTAAGGAGGGAGATTTGCCTTCGAGATAGCAGAAGGAATGCGTGGAGCTCTACCTGGAAATGAGAGAGGAGACAGTCTGGGATTCATCCATCAGGATTACAGCAGAGACCAACATTGTTAGTACCTGATTCTAGCCACTTGATCAGGAAAAAGTAAATGTGGCCTTCTTCCAACAGAATAAAGAAGCCTCTTGTTTACAGATCCTGGTCCTGATGGGGCACTTCAACCACCTGAGTGAAAGGGACAACATAATAGGGTGCAAGCAATCCAGAATGTTTCTGTAGTGTACTGTCAACTCAAGAGACTGATAAACCGATGAGGGACTACTTACAAACAACAAAGAACGGGTCAGGGATGTGAAAACTAGGAAAGATGCAGTGATCATGAAATGGTGGAGTTCAGGATCTTTTGAGGAATGAGCAGGGCAAAAATCAACATTAAAAACCTAGATTTGAAAAGAGCAGTCTTTGGTCTTTTCAGGGAAATATTCTCCTATGAAGAAAGGCTGTGAGAGTTGGGATTGTTCAGCCTGAAGAACAGAAGGCTCTAGAGAGACCTCATTGCAGCTTTTCAATACTTAAAGGGGGCTTATAAAAAAGATGGAGAGCAGCTTTTTGCTCAGGCATATAATTATAGGAAAAAGGTTGTGAGGCCTTGGCATAGGTTGCCCAGAGAAGCTGTGGATGCCCCATCCCTGGAGGTGTTCAAGGCAAGGTTGGACAAAGCCCTGGGCAACTTGATCTAGAGGGATGTGTCTCTGCCCATGGCAGGGAGTTTGGAAATGGATGGTCTTTAAGTTCCCTTTTAACCCAAGCCATTCTGTGATTCTGTGTTTCCCTGGGAATCAGTCCTGAAGAGATGAGGTCAACAAGAGTTGGTTGATTATCAAGGATAATTTCCTGCAAGCTCAAGAATGGTCCTTCCTGTGCAGCAAGAACAGAAAGCATATACTCCAGCACTTCAAGGTTCCCTTAGGTTAGGGAGAATATTTACTCAGGCACATTTAGACATAATTAATTGCTCTCAATATTGATACATATAAAAGTTATTCAATTTCCTTAGTTTTTACGACACTTTTGAACAGTGATGCCACAAATATTAATTTTGTTTGTTTGTTTGTTTTTGCTTTTTTTTTATATTTTTTTTTTTTTCAATGAACAGATTTTACACCTGGCTTCTTTCCCCTCTGATATACAAAGGAAGAAAATCCTCACTTTTTCTTCCTTCTTCATTCATGCTGCTTTTCACTTTTGTAGTCAGCCATCAGCCTTATACATTTACAGTTCTTGCAGTTCTTGCCCCATAAGTGTTCATAGGACCAGTTTTAAAATTATGTACACAGTTTGACTCAGCTGAGTTGAATATGTGTTTGAATCCTAAATATAACACTAACAATGTTTCCCAAAATTTTGTAAATTTTACTTCATTGGGAGAGAAAGGAATTTTAAAAAAAGTATGAGCATATAGTCAGAATCTTTTTTTTTTTTTTTTTGATAGCTACAGTATACCACCTCTCCTGGTGGAAAGGAATTCTAGTTCTCACATTATGAAAACAGCATTGCTGTTCTGGGATCCCAGAGTAAGAGGCTGAGCTAAGAAGGGGATGATAAAAGGTTGGATCCTGTTTACTGAAATCGGAAGAACATAATTACAGTTGCCTAGGTGTTATGCTATTTTACAGAATAAAGCAGATCCTGGACTCCAGGAGTCCAAAGGTGATTAAACAATTATCTGTGTGGTTCACGTGAGTTGTGACTGCTAATTTGGGTTTCATGTTATGCTTTATGTGATCCCACTGTGTTAACTGATGGAGTCCTCTTCACCCCTACTTCCTCCACTACTGCATTTTCCCAGCCAGGTTTGTATTCTTGCTGCTGCCATGCTTCAGTTCATGGATTATAGAACCAAGGGGTGAAGCAAACACTTTGCTGAATCTAATGCAAAATGGTCCCTCTGGTGTTCACAACACCTCAAACTCACCATGCAGCCAAATCCATGCCAACCCAAGGGAAAAGTCAGGACTGCATGACCAATGCAAATGGAAGGCAACAGGAAACCTTTTATTATTATTATTATTTTTTCTCTTTTTTTTTTTTTTTTTTTTTTCTTTTTTTTGGCATCAGTCTGTCTTAGACCAAATTAAGAATAGCAAGTTCAAAGAATTAAACTTCCTGACTGTATGTTCTGAGATCCTGTATGTCTTGAGGTCTGCTCATGCTGCAGCAAAGCTAGAGGAAGTTTTATCATTTACTTTGGAAATAACATAACATATATTACAATAAGAAGTGTTCTAGGACAAAGGGAGCATTTTTACTGTTTGTACAACACTGAACGTTGCAGCATTCCCATTACTACATGTGGAACAGAAAACAACTCAGGCACCAGGGCTGGCAGGAGCAGATATGAGATAGAAGTGAGAACTGTGCATAACCAGCCAAAAGTCATTCTGCAGTTGCTTTCTTAGCATTCATGATGATCTCTCCCTGACATGTTGTGTTGACTTGACCTGTCATTCTATGATAGATGGATCTGACAAGTAGAAATGTCCCCAGGGAATAATATTGTTTGCAAGTGACACAGTGTCATTTACACTGTCTTGAAGCAGTTTAAACTTTCCCTGGCCAGTAAACCAGTCTGTCTGCTGTCGGAGGAGGTTACCCTCTCCACTGTGTCTCCTGGACACCTGCGATCTCTAGATGTAAAACTAATTACTCCTATCTAAATATTACTATGATATTTGATTTCCTTTATTACTAAATAGAGGCACAGTGTGGGGGTCTAAAGACCAGTGACTACTGCTATTCATTCTATGATGACAGCATTTGTGGGACACACAAGGGGAGGATTGTATTGCATCAATCTGTTCGCTAAGGACTATTGGAGAGAGACCTTTTACTTGGGTAGATAATGATTGGACAAGGGGGAATGGTTTTAAACTAAAAGAAGGGAGATTTAGATTAGTTATTAGGAAGAAATTCTTTATTCAGAGTGTGATGAGGCAGTAGAACAGGTTTCCCAGAAAAGCTGTGGATGCCCCATCACAGGTGGTTAAGGTCAGGCTGGATAGAGCTTTGAGCAACCTGGTCTCGTGGGAGGTGTCTGATCATGGTAGGGGGCTGGAACTGGGTGGGCTTTAAGGTCCCTTCCAATCCAAGCTGTTTTATGATTTTATGATTCTATGAGTATAAAAAAAATCAATCGCCCATACTGTCAGTCTTTAAGTAGCAGATAAATAAATATCATGCCCCATGTCTGATTTGGTCTTCAACATGTTTAGGAATAGCTTTTTGCTCTCACTGAAGGGAAAAAAAAGAATCTCTAGAAGTGGAAATAGATTAATCAGAATCTTCTTGACCTTCTCTTCTTTCCCCTCTCCCTCTGCCCTCGTTGTAGCCAAGGACGTTAGTCTTATGGAATATTCTAGGGAGAAGAGAAAGTCTTACATACGATACTGAACTGGGTCACATGCAATTTATATCAAGTTTACAACACAACTAAAGGCACCCTGAATTTTTTGTATCTAAAGTTTCTATTTCTAAAGAAGAAGTAGGAGAATGATCTCTATAAGTTTCCCCCCCACACCTTTTTTTTTTTTTTTTTTTTTTTTTTTTTTTTTTTCTGTTAAGTATTTAGCTGACATTTGATACAACAAGGATTTATTTATTTTATTTTTCACCAGTCTATAAATGTTCTTGTATTTCAGGGGATTCAATTTCTGCTTCATAGAATCATAGCACCATAGAATCATAGAACCAGAGAATGAAGCTTTACTGAAAGACACAGAAATGGATAACAGAATTTGGACACGGATTTCTTGTATAAAATCCTAATTTAATATTTACATTTAGAAATTTTTACTTTTCAAATAAAAATAGATTCTTGGGAGGAAAGAATGACAAGATTAGGTGGACTAATAGACTGATTTGAAAGCCAAAGAAATATGTGATAAAAGTAATTTTTGGAGGAAAACAATTAGTTTCCTATTAAAATAAAAGTCATTTAATGGGAATAGTCAGTCATCTCTAATTAGAAGCAATTGAAGTTAACAGTTGCTTCAGTTCAGTGTTTTTATATGTGTTGCTGGTGGGGATAAAGCTATTATTTAACATTTTAAACTGCATTTTAAGGGCCTCATATTGATAAGCCATGCTGTTGAGAAGCATTGTTATGATATTGAGGCTTACTTAAGGCATTCACGCTGTTCTTTTGTCCTCATGTGCCATTGCTGGTAGCTCCTTTCAGCTTTGCCTGTGTTTCAGATCCACTGCTGAACAAAGATACTCAAGACAGGCAAGGAACCATAACCACAATTGATGAGACTGTGTTGCAGTATATAAAGCTATGGAGTCCTACAAAATATGCCTGAGTATGATGGAAGACAGATAAGCAAAGAGAGTTAATTAAAGGTCTTTTTTCTCTCTATAAGGATCAGAAATTATTATTATGAGAAGATTTTTGAAATGAGAAGTTACTTTCTGTTATCTGCATTTTCTGTAGCTATAGGAAAAGTTTCATTATGTCTCTGTTTAGCATGTCATCACCTTGCTTTAGCCTAATAGAAGCTTAACTCTTTAAATATGGAGACAGAAATTCAGTTCAAGTGAAATATGGATATGCTCACAAAAGCTAGTACACACTGAGTCTCTCTGGGTGATTATTCAAGTGACAAACAACAGTGGGAAAAGGAGAGAAGGATTTGTATTCTGAAGACTTTTTTTTTTCTTTTTTCTTTTTTTTTTCTTTTCTTTAAGGAAAAAAAAAAAAAGCAGATGAAAAGGAGCATAACATGAAAAATGGTGGCTCCAAAGCAAAGTATAGAAAAACAAGATCTAGAAAATACTTTTTTTTTTTTTTTTTTTTTTTTCCCCTTTTGTCTACCACCTATGAAACAGAGGAGACTGACAGTTTTGAAAATTTAAGCTTACTCTTTAGGATTCTTTACTATTTAGTAATTTTCAAATGGGATCTCTTTATATAGCAGGACTTTCATAACTGTGAAGTGATTTCATAGAACAAAGAGAGATACAGCAGCTGGGGAAACTTGGAGTAAAACAGTACCAGCAGTCCATCAAAGTGTTTCTCTCTGTAGTAGAAATGATCACTTCAAAGTCAGTTCCTATTTTCCTAGTCTCCCCTGAGTTTGCTGATGTTGGGCTGATACCCCTCTAACAGACAGCCAGATATCAGTGGTCAGCCTATTTTGTGTCAGTATAGCAAAGGGATGAGACTGAGACTGGGGACTGAAGATCCAGTCTTGTGTAACTCATTTTTCTTTGAGAGACACTAAGTGCTTTGACCTCACTGGGGTAATGTCTCCCATCCCTGTTAAGATATGCAAGAAACCACTCTTGCTTCCCTTTTTGGTGGTGACATGGCTCCAAGGTGAAGGAAGGGGAACCCCCCACACTGTATCTGCTACAGAGCTGCAGGAGACCTAGCTCCAGTCAGCCATTCACACCTCAGAAGGTGAGAGACAGAGAGCTGTTGTATCTTAAAAAGATAATTCTCCATTCCAAAACTGCATGAAATATGTCTCTCCATCATAATTTGTCCTCTGTTCTGCTCCCAGTAGAATGCATATGAATCTGCATTCTTATTCACCATGGTAAAATGAAGGGGAGTGAATCCCTAGCCTTCCCAGCCAGGGATGGGTATTGTAAAGGAAAAGAGTTGTGATTTCAGAGAGGAACATTCACACAAGTTGGTAAACCACAAGTGGCATGGCAATCAGATCTCTCAGTCTTGTGAGTGTACAAGTGGAAAGTACACCAGTTCCCCCTGCCAGTGCTGTTGATGCAGGTGCAAACACTGTGAGTGGAGGGTGCCTGTCTGCATCTTCAAAGAAAGCATCAAAATGCACAGTGATTGATGAATCAAGCTGGATTCACAGGAAGAAATGGATCAATTCAGCAATGGATCCCTAATGAGTTTGGGGTAGATTAGGGGGGCTACAGGGAGACTAAACAGTATGCTCAAGTGGACCTGGCACTAACAGCATTTAGGAATTCTTACTTTTATTCCTAGTTCTGCTATGAGTCTGTTGTGTGTGACCTTGGAGAACTTCTTTTCTCCCTTTTTTGTCCAGCTTGTCTGAAACCTCACTGTGTTTGTGAAAGCCTCTCACGCAACATGACCTAACCTCTGTTGGTGTCTCTGCTTCCAAAGAGCTAACACTCCTGTCATTGGTAACAGGCTCAGGTCAGACTGGCTTCTGTTCAAAAGACAAATGTCTGCACCTCACTTAAACAGAGGTCTCGGACTAGCTCTCTGCTGTCTGTATTCCACTGGGAACTCTTCATCCTTCAGAAAGAAAAAACCCATACATGCCAGAAAGACAAATGCAAAAATAAAGTACTTCTATTTGCTTGCATTAAATGCATAGATCTTGAATTGTTTTGGTCCATTTAAACATTACAATACCAAAACCAGTAATCAGCTCTTCTGGATAATTTTAGAAACTGTCTTTTCAAAAGCCAGCAGTGGGGTAGTAGTGTGAGAGTAATGAGCAGTGACAAATTATTTGTGCTATTTCCAAAGGAAACTGTTGGCATTAACTTGATGCAGAGTCTTTGTTACCTTATGAATAAGAAGTGCAGTTAATACATTAGACTCCATGTGTCTTCCAACCCTACCCAGAACCTAATTACACTTTATGGAAAGTTAAGTAGGCAGTAAACTAAGTGGTATGGAAAGTGCATACAGTAAAACTCTGCTGGCTGCAAACACTGAACAGTTGTTTTGTCCTTCTACTTTGGAGAACTTCATAATTATATATTTAGTGCTACTGAGAGATCCACTGTGCAATTACAGAGCTCGGCAATAATGGCACCAGTTAATACTCAAATACAAGGAGCCACAGAAGATTAAAACAAGCATAACAACAGTAACATAAGACAAGACCCAGTAGCAGGTCCAGGTGTCACTCTGGTAAAGAGTTTTATGGAGGTTTGTTCTGAATTGTTCAGTCAAGAGGAAAGTGTTAGAACAACACTTTTGTCCCAAAATGGACACAGCATCATCCCAAAGCCTCCAGAAAGAATCAGACTGGTTTGGAAGGGACTGTGTCATCTGCTGATGAGGGGGGACAATGTTGGGACTGTTCACCTGCACAGCCCGTTTACTGACTTGTACTACACTGGGAGGTGGCATGTGGGAGGTGCGGGTAGAGGGCCTGGGACAGAAATTGTGCCTTTTTAACCCACCTAACTAAATCACCTGGAGAGTTCCTACTTCCAAATTACCTGAGCATCTCACAGCCATTATGAAATCTATTGTCACAAAGTCTTTGTCAAATTCTGGGATCTAGATATTTCACCCTAACCTTAGGCACAAGCAGAAACTCCTGACCTGTGTTAGAAGGAGATACAAACCCTTCTGAATGAGATTCCCACTTTTAGGAGAGCTGTGTGAGGAGCAGCTGAAGCTAAACATAGGAACTGGTGAGAAAAACAGAATGGTTTGTGGAGACAATAGAGGGAGCCTATATTGGGTCACAAGAAAGCTCTAACTATGATTGATATTCACAGTCTGTAGGTTGTTATCAAGTAGTACACTTGTGTTGACTCTGATCTTTGCAGTAATATGGATGCTATGTCCTGTTCATCTACAGCTAGTTATCTTCTTAGGGAGTTTGGTATGACTACATGAATATTACATGCCCTCAGTAGTGCCTTACAAGTGTTGAAGAGACACCATTGTTTTATATTTTATCATACAGTGGCCAACTGTGTAAATATTAATTAACAGCTTCCCCAGACTTCTACACTACATCAACATCGATAGCCGTGTGGTTTACTGATGGTGTTACATCCCAACATCTTTAATCTACCAGGAAGAACCACAGTTACAAAACCTGCAGCAGTTTCCCGGTAAACAGAGGTTCCACCTCTTGCTGAAATTGTGCTGAAGTCCAAACCCACCCATTTTCCACAGGATGGGAGCCAGACAGAAGAAGGGAACGTGGGTCAGCATGTCTGGGTTTACTGCATGAACTTAGGAGATGGGACGATTTCCTATAGCTGGATAATTTTCCAAGAAGTCCCAAGAAGCCCTCTTTCCTCTAGCTCCTTTTTACAAACTTCCATCTCTGTCTAGCTTCTCATCTCATCTATCTATCTATCTATATATATATATATATTTATGCATATTTGAGTCTGGCAACACATCCTTTCCTTCTGCTCTGTTAGAGCATCCTTTCTTTAAACTCTAGGTACACTTCTTAATTATGTTGGATATAATTTCCTCAGAGTCCAATTAATCACACTGTCCAAACTATCCATGACATCAGAACTGGGCTTTAGCTTTCAGAACTAGACAGCAGTATTTGTGAAAGTATACTTCTAACAGTGAGCAGATTAAATGCAAGCTGTCTAATACTTACTACAAGTATTTACCTTTAGTGCTGCTATCAAGAAACCCACCACACTGTACTTTCTTCATGGAAGTTTTTTTCAGAATTAGCTTAAATCAAGCCTGGGAAGAGACATGATTCAATTGTTCTCCTGCTTAGTTTGAAACTCATTTGTAGACTTTTTAATGCATCCTTTATTACATTTATACATCTTTCAAAGTTCTTTAAGTATCTGGTTTCCTTCACAGGTGAGAGTGGGAACTGCTGTCTCTCAGCAACTGCTTACCAATTCAAATTAAATTGATTTTATTAAAATTGTAACAACACTCAGCATACTCAGCTCATTCATTGTAATGGAACTCTGAAAATACAGAGCCTTTTGTCTAGAAACCTTAATGTATATTGCATGTCTAGGTCAAATCAGTTCTTCCAATACCCCTGTGAGAGAGGTGAATAGACATTCAAGACAGACTCTTTTCCAGGCATGCATTTAGTTACTCAGATATATTTATAGCCTTGAAAAAAATCCTGAAGCTGGCATTCTTGAGGAATAAATCCTTATGTTAGTTTTCCAATGTTAATGTTGTTTCTCATGTGTTTGGAACTACAGACCTGTGGCAGCAGTTGACAGTTCCAAACTAGGGGCCTGGTAGGTATGTGACCATACTTCAGAGCCTAAGCAAACATAGTCTGCCTTTCAGCAGTGCATAAACTGTAGTTTCTTCTTTGGAGTTTGCTCAGATTTGGCTGAGATAGGGGAGGCTAAAAACATCATCTGCAAAATACTCTGTAGGTGTATCTCTGCCTAGGTCCAAAACCTACACCCCAATGTAAAAGCATAATTAAATCTTTACTTATTCATATTATATCTTTAGCTGGCAAAATCATCTGTGTATTATTACAGTGTTCTATAGCGAGCAAGTGTTGTATAAACCAACTATCAAAAGCATATTCATTCAGACAAATGTTTCAAAATTTGTCTTTTCAAATCACTTTTCCACATTAAAGAGTATCTATCTGTTTTCTTCAATGAAGGTTTCACTAGAACTAGTTTTAAGCTGACAATATATACCTTACCTCTTTCTTTCCAGAAATTTAACAAGCCAAATGTGTCATTCCATTTTCAGAGATACCTTAAATATTTTAAAACATATTTTACAGGTATTATCATTAAATCAATTCAATATCATTCCCCATTCTCATTCATACCTTCATCTATGCTGTAAAAACTGCAATATTCAGCACATTCACTTAATTTGACTTGGAAACAACAGTGCTTCTCTCAAACTACGTATCCCCATTAGCAGAAATAGATGGGTATGTTGTTTCAGAAACTGCTATGCTATGAGACAAATCCAGATACCTAAAGAGTGATATAAACAGAATTTAGGTGTCATAGGCTTCAGTTTGAAAAGACAGGATGCACTAATCTAACTGTTTATCTCTGTTCATGCTTGTCTTCATCTTTCCTGTTGGCACCCTTTTGTGAGTTAATTTAACTCACTAACCTAACAAAGAAATAACCAAGGAAAAGTGACTGGATCATTTTCTTCCACATTAGCAAGCTGAATCAGCTCAGAGAACAATTTGACAAAAAATAGTTCAAATGACCCATGTTCTGAATGTTCCTGCTTCCCACAACTTTAAAAAGGAGCACATGAGATGAGTTCAGGAGTAAATGTCTATACCACAAAAATCTCAGACCAGGGAAGATAAGTCTCACCCCAATTAATGTCATCCTGGCCACAATTTTCAGACCATGTCAGACAGGCTGACAAGACCAGGCTGCTCAGAAAGACATGGCTGGGGCTTTCCTTGTTAACATAACAGAAACAGGTTTGTTGTACATATACAACAGCTGAGTTAGTAGAACTAGAGTGTGGGATACCTAACTCTACTTCATCCCTGACACTTCTCTTCAGCTCTGGAACTGCATTTCTCCAACATGGTAGAATTATTGTCAGTGTATATGCTGCATACAGGAAAAAATAAGCATGATCAATAAAAAATAAACATGATCAACTATCAAAGAAATCACAAAATTCAAATTAAATTGTGGTTTTTTTTTGGTTTTTTTTTTTTTTTTTTTTTGAGTGAACAGTTAGGGAACTCATTGAGGCTGCTTTCCAGCACCTGTATTAAGGATTTTTCACACTTTTTATTACTTTACCATTTTATGTAAAATGTATAAACATTGCTGGAAATGGGGCCTGGAACAGTTTCTTTCTTTCTAGAAGAGGGCTAAAAACTCACTTTCCGTCTGTCTCCACGTAAACTGTCCCCCAGGTCTCTACTTGGAGAGATGTAGATTTGAAGCTGTCCAGGCTGAGAGAACTGAACTTCAGATTTTCAACATGTTCTCCCACTAGGCACAGTGGTCATTTGCAGAAAGACTAGAAAGGGAGAGGCCTTTCCTCAGGGCCTTTTAAAAAAGAATGTCTTCTGTGTTCATTTTTGAAAGTAGAGGTATTGTCAGGAAAGGACTCAGCTACAAAGACAGCCTGAACAGAAATGCCTTCTTGTCATTTCCATTCAGGTGTTGGTTTAAAAATGTATCCATAGTTGATGGCACAGTCTGGAACAGGATGACATTGGTCACATCTGATGAAAAGATGAGATTTTCCTGGTGGATGTTAAATTGACTAATTACCTCTGATATGGTTCAATGAGCTCTGTGAAAGTAAAGTGTCTTTCCTGTGTAGTTGTGTTTCTTAAACTGAAGATAGAAAGTGAACAGAGTAGAGAAGAAAAAACAACAACAAAAAAAAGATATTAAAAATAGAGCAGACGTATGAATGATACAGGAGGATAATGTTTTGAAACCCAAATGATTCATTTCAGTTAAAAACACTGACCACAGTCTAAAAGGTTGTAGCCACCAGAAGTAGAAACACCACTAAGGCATTTTAGTGGTTTTTGATAATAGCAATACTTAGACTCAATCTAGAGACCATTACCTGAAACTGACATAGATTTAGTTCACCCTGATGCAAAGAGTAATGCAATGCATACTCAATTCTTCCTCATCATGGGCACAAATCCTCTACCTCCACTTGATCCAGCAAAGCACTCTCCAATGGAAACACCTGTGGCTGGATTACACCTTTAGCCCTGGGTGCTTCAAGACTTCAGAAACTTCATTTTCAATACTTCAGTGATTCTACACTAACACAAAGTTTTTCTAAGAGTAGGATCTAAAAGGGAGGGGCAGAAGAGTTAGTGTACAGGACCTTCAGAGAAGTAAACAGAAAAAAATCATAAAAAATCAGGAAATGTATTAGGCCTTAATATCTTCTGTTTCTCAGCAGAAATGTCACAGTTATTCTCTTTTAATAGAGCAAATGTCAGTTAGGAGAAAAAAAGAGATGTCTTAAGTGATTTAAGAAATCTAACAAATAAGTGTTGCCTAACAAATAAAACAATAGAACCAATAGAAGCAAGAAGCAAGTAGAAGCAAGAGGTTTTGAAAAGCAAGAGCTTTTTCTTAAGACATGATAATTCTTAACATCAGCTTTTCCTTCATTGCCTGCTTCAGGTACTAATTTTAACATCTCACTGTTATCCTGTTTCTTTGGCTCTTTCCATAACAATTACACAAATGAGTGCTAATTTTGATCTGAAAGAGAAGATAGAGTCTGAGTGGTAGATATAGGAATAAAGTTAATTATTTTAATGAATTAGCCACATATTTTCTCTGTAGCCTTTGGCAAATCAATGAACTAATCTGTGCCCTAAGCATGCAACAGAGATGCTTGTAGCAACCTTTTAAGTGCCTGAGAAGAAAAACTGTAGAAATTTATTTAAATAAATAAATAAATAAATCTGTCCCTTTGTCTTTTTTTTTTTTTTTTTTTTTTTTTTTTTTTGTGAGAGAAATTGAAAGCTGAAAAGAAATTAAAATGTGTCAGCCAGGGTTTTTTTAAATGAGGAACTCTTAACATATGCCAAAGTAATGCCACAGTCAGGATGAAATTGAGAAATAAAAGCAATGAAACCAGAATACCCATTAACTCAAATTTCTGTACGCAGCATAATTCACAGCTGAAAATGGAGTGGGGTGACCAAGCCACAGATCCCACTAAGCAGTAGTGGGATCTTCGCTTCCTCATTCCCCCAAGCTTCTCCGGTAGGGGAAGAGGCAGGAGATATTTTGCTACCCTCTCCCTGCCACCTTCTTTGCTGAAGGTCCTATTTCACTACTATATTATGTTTATATGGCAAGGTTTTTGTAGCGGGGCACTGCAGGTGTGGCCTCTGTGAGAAGAGTCCAGAAGCTAACACATGACCCATAAGGGCCAGTTTCAGACAGCTCCAAAGGGACCCGATGCTGCCCAGAGATGAACCAATAAGAAATGTTGTTTACACTTCTGTGAAATCAGATTTAAGAAAGGAAAAACAAACAAACAAAAAAAAAACTGCTGTGCAACAGCAGCTGGGAGAGAGGGGTGAGAGTTGAGAGAGAAGCAGTCCTGCCGCCCCCAAAGTGAGTGCAGCAGGAGGTGCTCCAGGCACGCAGCACAAGTTCCCCTGTGGCCCATGGAGAGGCCCCTGGTGGAGCAGGCTGTCCCCCTGCAGCCCATGGGTTCCACATGGAGCAGATCTCCATGCTGCAGCCTGTGGAGGAGCCCCCATTGGAGCAGGTGGATGTGGCCTGGAGGAGGCTGCGGCCCATGGAGAGCCCCCGCAGGAGCAGACCCCAGGCCGGAGCTGCAGCCTGTGGAGAGGAGCCCACACAGGAGCAGGGTGTCTGGGGAGAGCTGCCGCCCACCTGTGGGGGACCTGTGCTGGAGCAGTTTGCTCCTGGGGGATGGACCCCATGGGATGGAGCCATGTGGGAGCAGTTCCTGAAGAGCTGCAGCCTGTGGGCAGCCCCCGCAGGCTCAGTTCGGGAAGGATGGCATCCCGTGGGAGGAACCCCATGTGGAGCAGGGGCAGAAAGTGACCGTGAAGGAGCGACAGAGAGGAAGTGTCAGGGACTGACCGCAGCCCCCATTCCCTGTTCCCCTGTGCAGCTTGGGGGCAGGAGATGGAAGAGAGTGGATGTGGGGAAGGTGTTTGTAGTTTGCTTTTAGTTCTTACTTATCTAGTCTGTAAGTAGTAGGCAATACATTATATTAATCTCTCTATGATTAGTCTGTGTTGCGTGTAAGAATAACTGTGAACTCCCCCCCCCCCCACCATATTTCATATATTCTCCTTCTTTTTCTTTGAAAAGGGGGAGTGAGAGAGTGATTATTGTGGAGTTCTGCTGCCCAGAGAAAAACACCACAACTACCTACTTTATGTGTCTAGGAGGACATGCATTCATTAGGTAAAAATAGCTAATGTCTGAACTGGTCATATTAGGTTTATATGTGTGTCCCAGTACATTATTAGTATGTCCATTATTTGGCAGGGAAGGTGACAGAGCACACTTCTCTTCCCATTCCTCCATAAAGTACCGTACAGCTTGCCCAAGGCAACACTGAATCCAAGCTGATAATGTGACCCAGTGGTGCTGTTCTCAGAGGGTATAAATGCACCTGATTTCGTTGACCTCAACACAGCATAGCAGCTGAGAGAATCAAGTTCTATATTTTCAGCTTTCTGAAGTTCCAGACTGGTTACTTTTCAAGTGGAAATGCTCTCTACAACTTGGCAAGGAGCATAACCATATTTTATCCCTTTCGTGAAGACACCCAGTTAAATAATTGCATTTTATTCCTGTTTTCTCCAAGTCCTCATTCTTTTGTGAAGACAGAGAACACAGTGCAAACACGAAGACATAGATAAATTATTACTTTTCCCAGCCATCCACTGTTTTGCTACAGGCATATTGTCAATGTTCTTGCTCAATTCACTCCTGCTTTTTCACAGAGTCACAGAGTGGTTGAGGTTGGAAGGGACGTCTGAAGATCATCTAGTTCAACCCCACTGCCAAGCGGGGTCACCTGCAGTGTGTTACACAGGATTGTATCCAGAGGAGTTTTGAATATTTGCAGAGAAGGAGACTCCAAAACCTCTCTGAGCAATCTGTCCTAGCACTCTGTTACCTTCATAATAAAGTTTTTCCTTGTATTCAGTCAGAACTTCCCATATTTCTGTTTGTGCCCATTGCCTCTCATCCTGTCACTGGACACAACTGAAGTTAGCCTGGTCCCATCTTCTTGACACCCTACTTTAAGATATTTGTATACATTGATAAGATCCCCTCTTAGTCTTCCCTGATCCAGGCTAGACAGGCCTATCTCTGTCAGCCTCTCATTGTATGCCAAGGAGAAGGCTACGAAGATATCATACATGGAGAGGCTACAGTCCGCTAATCATCTTCGTAGCCTTCTGCTGGACTTGCTTCAGTAGCTCCATGTCCCTCTTGTACTGGGGAGCCCAGAATCACAGAATCACAGAATCACAGAATTTCTAGGTTGGAAGAGACCTCAGGATCATCGAGTCCAACCTCTGACCTAACGCTAACAGTCCCCACTAAACCATAACCCTAAGCTCTACATCTAAGCGTCTTTTAAAGACTTCCAGGGATGGTGACTCCACCACTTCCCTGGGCAGCCTGTTCCAGTGTCTAACAACCCTTTCGGTAAAGAAGTTCTGCCTAACATCTAACCTAAAACTCCCCTGGTGCAACTTTAGCCCATTCCCCCTCGTCCTGTCACCAGGCACGTGGGAGAACAGGCCAACCCCCACCTCACTACAGCCTCCTTTAAGGTATCTGTAGAGAGCAATAAGGTCGCCCCTGAGCCTCCTTTTCTCCAAGCTGAACAAGCCCAGCTCCCTCAGCCGCTCCTCGTAGGACTTGTTCTCCAGAAAGTGGACAAAATATTCCAGGTGTGGCCTCAACAGGGTTGAGTAGAGGGGGAGCATTACTTCCCTTGACCTACTGGCAAGAATATGCACCCCAGGACACCATTGGCCTTCCTGGCAAGAAGGGCACATTGCTGGCTGATGGTTAACTTGTTGTCCATCAGAATATCCAGGTCCTTCTCTGCAGAGCTGCTCTCCAGCAGGTAAGTTCTCCCTGTACTGGTGCATGAGGTTATTCCTCCCTAGGTGCAGGACCCTGTACTTGCCTTTGTTTCACTTCATGAGGTTCCTCTCCACCCAGCTCTCCAGCCTGTCCAGGTCCCTCTGAATGGCACCACAGCCTTCTGGTGTTATCAGCCACTCCTTCCATTTTTGTGTCATCTGCAAACTTGCCAAGGCTGCACTCTGTCTCTTCTTGGAGGTCAATGATGAGTAAGTTGAACAAGACTGGACCCAGTACTGACCCCTGGGAGACACCTCTAACTAAAGGCCTCCATCTAGACTGTGCTGCTGAGCACAACCCTCTGAGCTCTGCCATCAAGCCAGTTCTCAATCCACCTCACTGTCCACTCATCCATTCCACACTTCCTGAGATTACCTGTGAGGTTGCTATGGGAGACAGTCTCAAAAGCCTTGCTGAAGTCAAGGTAGACAACTTCCACTGATCTCTCCTCATCTGCCCAGCCAATCATCCCATCACAGAAGTCTATCAGATTGGTTAACCATGATTACCCCTTGGTGAATCCATGCTGACTACTTCCAATCACCTTCTTTTCCTCCACATGCTTGGAGATGACCTTCAGGATGAGCTGTTCTATCACCTTTCTAGGGATGGAGGTGAGGCTGACTAGCCTGTAGTTGCCTGGGTCCTCCTTCTTGCCTTTTTTGAAGACTAGAGAGTGACACTACCTTTCTTCCAGTCCTCGGTCACCTCTCCTCTTCTCCATAACCTTCCAAAGATGAGAGTGGCCTAGTAATAACATCCATCAGCTCCCACAGCACTAATGGGTGCATCTAATTTGGTCCTATGGATCTGTGGGTGTCAAGCTTGCCTAAATGATCTATAATCTGATCTTTCTCAACCAAGGGAAAGTCTTTCTTTCTTCAGACTTTCACTCTTGTCTCCAGGGTGTGGGATTTGTGAGGGCTGTCCATACCAGTAAAGACTGAAGGAAAGGCACTAGAGGTGCTAATGCGTATAAGATGCAATAACTTTGGTACCCTTTCACTTCTGGTTGTTTTGCCCATGCCTCTACACCTAAAGAAAACCAAAACCAAAACCAAAACAACAAACAAACAAACGAACAAAGAAAAACAGAAAACTAAAACAAAACAAACAAACCAAAAAAAAAAGAAGGAACAGATCTCTGTCCCTGAGGCAAAGTGGCACAGACTGGTTAGGTCACCCCTTCTTAAGGCTATTATAGAATCATAAAATCATTTGGATTAGAAATGACCTTAAAGATCATCAAGTCCAACCTTCTACCTAACACTGTAATTCCACTGCTAAATCATATCCCTAAATGCCACATCCACATGTATCAAGGTAGTGGATTTGTATTTGTATCATATCCCTAAATGCCACATCCACTCCAAGGTAGTGGATTTGTATTAGAGATATAAAGAGTGCTGGAGCAGTTCAGAACAGAGCAAAGAAAGATTCTGGAGAGCTGTTAGTAGCACTTAAACACAAAATAATTTTTGTGGATAACTTAACCACGTCATTTACCAAAAGCCTGCAAAATGATGCTGAGATTCACTACAGGAGGCTTCCTTTGCTGGCACGCGTCAGAACATAAACTGTCTGGAGAACAATACAAATGGGTAAGAATGGGTAAGTTTCTTCAATGGAACTCTGTAGTTTTGGGTGGAAAAAGATGGCGACACCTACAGTGATAAACAAATAGGAGCAAGGACCTTCGTTCTGGCTCTGAGGCTGAGTAATGTGGCCCAGTTGCACTCATTCTCTTTACCAATTGTCTCTAGCTCTTCTGTGCCCTATATTATAGCCCAAAGACAGAAGTATTATTTAACATTTATCTTTTTTCCTTTTAAACTCTTGGAATAATGTGAAATCTTTGTAGAAGCCCATGAAAGTGGAGGATTGATAGCAACACACTGGATAGCATTTATTGCCTGCTTTCATATATTTGAGGGAGTAAAGTTTGTTGGGATAACATTTAAAACCAATCTATAGTGGTCTCATTCATATTGAGACTCAGGAGTACTCTCTAGTGAACGACTTGAGAACTGTTTTCAGTCACAGCCTTGGTAGAGCTACATAAAAAAGTTCAGAAGAAGCCTGGTAGTGAGCTAGCTATGAAGGAGTGAAAAAGAACAAGGGATCTAGTACTGACATCCCTGGTTCTCTTTGTGGATGTACGTAGTGAGTAACTTGAGACACTCTGTTCCCACAGATAGATCTAGCTGGCATGGGATTTCTATGATTCTTTCCAGCTCCATCATAAAATCAAAATACATAATGTATATCCACAAAAAAAAAATAATCTTATATTTTAATCTTTTTCCAGTCTGACTTCAGATTTTGAAATCATTCAGCTTCTTAAAGTCTCCAAGTATCCACCTTTCTTCTAGAACATTGTCTATAAATCTGAATGCCAGATACCTAGAGGAACATCTGCCCTGACAGGATTAAACCATTTAGATTCCACGTGACAACCCAATTTGGCAGGCCTAATTCTATGCCTAATCCAAAGGAAAACACAACAATCCATTCATCAGAAGTCCCATAAATCCTGGATTAACTTTTTTTCTTACCAATAATCTCCTGAAGATCTTCCAAAGATGGAAAAGGAACACGTGGGTTCTGGAACGGTGTTGTGAGGATAAATGATCTACAAACTAATAGAAAAATGCTGGTTAAATTTGCAGTTGACAGAAGTTTGGTGAGGTAGGCAAAGACAGATTAAATACAGAAAAGGAGAAAGAAGATTACACTCAGAGAACTAGAGACTGATGGAAAGAAATAAATTAAACTGTGAGTTTTCAATGCAATTCTGTGACTAAAACTACCACACAGGTATGAAGAGAGAATCCTTTCAACTACAGTTTCTAGTCATGCAGCAGAGATACTATAGAACATCTTGCCCGTTTTTAGTGTCCATTTCAAGAAGGATATGAAAATACTGGTACTCAAAGAGATCCTTATAAAATGATCCACAGGTTAGATAGTGACCTTGTAACATGAAGCCAGAGAATTTCTACCTGGTGCTGCGCTGTGCATAGAGAGAATTGGATGATGGAAAGAGGCTTTTTTTTCAGCCTTTCTGTCAGAGGGAAAACAAGACTCAACACATGAAAACTGAAGTTGTACAAATTAAGATATAATTTCCTATTAGTGAAATTAAAGCATTGCAACATCTTGTCCAATTTGTTTCTGTATTTGTGAAGGACTAGCTGTCTTCTGAAGTCTTTCAAATGAAGCTAGGTATTTGTCAGGAAAAAAAACAAAAAACAAACAAGTTACTGTTTGTATGGGTCTGGTGGCCTCTTCTGGCCCTGGAATGAATTAGTATAGCTCTAGCTCTGTGAATACTCTGCTCATTTTGGTTTTTGGTACAGGAGAGCAGAAAGCCATGCAAAGTCCTGATCATATTTCATCTCTCTGTTAAGATTGGTGAAAATCAAAGCCCATGTGCCAAGCATGTAGCCAGGGTGAGCATGTCCTTCAGGGTGAGAGAGTGTGAAAATGGGCTATGACAATCAGAACTGAGTGAAAGGTAGAACTTGAAGTTTTTATGAGGGAAAAAACAAAACAAAACAAAACAACAACAACAAAACAGATTCAGGCAGTTTTCTTGTATGTGCATACAGTTTCTGTACATTAACTACATATTCCATACTCATGTTAAATCTGTGAATAAATGTGTACTACGAGACTCTATTGCTATTAATATCTAAGTTCACTTCATGAACTGGAGTGTTAATGAACTTTTGAACCCTTATTAGTGTAAAACGTGTTAAGTGTGTCATGCAGGGAAGGAAGACAATTAATGGGCTAGTGGACGATATCCAGGTTGTGAAGGCCCAGTTAATGGGAAGTCAAGTACCTACAAGATAAGACACCATCCTTTGTTAGGAGCCAAATTTTTTCTGCCAGCATTAAATCTTGCCTAATTCAGACCATTCAAGGACTACTAACAAATTAAATGGGCTTGGGGCATGGGTTACCTGTTAGAATTACTTGAATGACTTTCCTCAAAGCTGTTTAAGGCTGTGAGCATTGGTAGCATTGCTATTTCTCTTGCTTTATATATACACTATAGATTTGTATATTTGTAGTGACATGGAATAGTGATCTGAGACTATGTGACTGGCCTCTGCGTGGAGGTAAGTAGATGATACTTGATGGCTTGTGACAGGCACAGTTGAGGCAGCCAAACAGCCTTTTCCCAAAGTGACACTATGCATTCCACTGCATCATTAAGGCATTTTAGCAGTTGGGGACATTTACAAATCACTTTTGTTTTGTGTTTAATTCTGTAAATGTGACAAGTTTCCTCCTTGCTCCTGCTTCAATAATCCCCCCTGGTCTCCAGCTATATGAAACTAAGAAATAGGAAAGATTATATGACAAGGTCAGATGTTTAGGATTTTCCTTGCCATGAGTCATATCTTCATCCTTATAAACACACATTTCTCACTAAATCCATCAGTCTCAAAGATAATAAAACTTTTTCCAATAGGGAATATAGTACTTTTCCCTGTTGCTAAAACACTGCAAACATAGTGGGCTCAGTCTTGCTGCCATGGTTGTCTGGAGACAAGGGGAAGAAGGTCCAGGAACATTTCCAATGTATGCACTTAGCCAGCCAGTGAGGAACCAGGCTGTGTTTTCTATGCTGTGGAAGAAAATAAGTTAAATTGCTGCTAAAATATTAAGTAAATATGGGTTTTGGCTCAATTTTTCTTCCTGCATTTCTACAGCTTTCCAGGTGACAAGCTTTCTATGGGTCTCAATGGCTGAATGGACTTGAACACGTGTTTTGCTTCATCAGCAGTAAGGGTGATTCCGATACAATCCACACACAGCCCCTGGGAGCTCGAAGTGCCGAGCAGCAGGCTTGCATTTGACAAGTGAGTTTGAATTTACTTCTTCCTGCAGCTGTTGAGGAGATTTTAGTCTCTGAGTTTATCACACTGCTTCTGAGCCCAGAATTCACATGAAGTTTAAGAATCAATGAATGAATTTAACATCTTGCAAAAAACAAACAAACAAACAAACAAACAAACAAACAAAAACATAAGGAAAGACAGGGAACACTTGGAGGGGGAAGTAAAGTATAGCTCTGCCCTTGATCTGCTCTATGAGCTTAGGTGAGTTATGTCACCCCTAGTCTTTCTGTTTCTCTTTTATCTTTCTTGTCTGTTCAAGAACAGACTCCCCTAAGACAAAAACTGTCTTCTTCTGTTATAATCAGACAGTTCTTTGCAAAACAATGTTTCAATCTTTTAATATATCTAAATATATCTTCCACATTTAGTAATGTAAATGAAACTATTAAATCACCATGCTGCTAACACATTTAGTTTTGTTTCTAGTTAAAGACTGTTGTGAGTTGAGTCTAATACTATGGTTTTGCTATCATAAACGCTTTGTTACATAAAAATCATTTATGATTTTGGCTAAAATGACTAATTCTTGTATGCTGTTTTCTATTCTTAGATGAGCTTCTCTGAAGAAAAATAGATGATTCTCTACTGCCCAACAGTTTTCAGATAACATCAAGAATTATATGATTTTTTGCTATAAGAAAGCACAGCTAGGTTTGCCTAGTTCTATAAGGATTTATACCACCCTGACATTAAAGAGGTTACCCAGGAAGTGACACCCATTAGGAGCCAGGATACTCCAGGGCACATCTCCTCCAGGCAAAGAATAAAGGTGTATAAATTTACGAGCTATGTCAGACAGGCTATCTCTGGAAATAGAATAAAATAACCAAGTAAGTGTGTCTCTGAGTCCTGGTTAATTAGTATTGCTAACAGACCAAGGTAATTCACTTATGTCCTGTGATGAATTAATGCTGCCTGGTTTGCAGGGTCCAACTGGATATCTCTGCCAAGAACTGAGTAATACTATATTAATGTGCCATATACTCCAGCGTGATGCAAGGTAGAGATGCACCCAGAATCATGCTCTGAAGACTGATTGGTCTCATCTTTGAATCACAAGCCATTTATCTGTGTAGTTCAGGAAGGAAAACTTTCACTAACTACTACATCACCCAGATGTTTAAATACATTACAGAACTTTCCAAACTTCCTTTGAAACATCACTCATGAGAAGCTGCCAAAAGCTGAATAACACATGAGACACACTGAAGTCATGCTTGTTTCAAAAATACCTAATAATGAATTTTCACATAGAAATACTCCAGACTTCTGCTCAGATTTCAGATATGGTCTTGGAATGGTAATGAGATAATCTCATGAGAGAAATCATGGAAGAAAAGACACGATCACCTTTTCCTTCCTATCCGTGGGTAGATTGTTTTAAGTAAGGATGGTGATCTAGAAAACCATGAAGATGACTAATTAGACCTGATAACATATTGTATATAGTGAATGGAGTATGGAATAGTGTGGAGTATGTGTGTAGGAGTTGGCCTAGCAAAAGTTGTGTCAGAAAGAACCAAAGATCACAGCATTTTTCTACATTTCAGAAGGCATGAATCTCACTGAATGTAAACATCTACAGGGGAAATGTCTACATTACAGCTAGTCACTCATCTCAGTAGTGAAGTCTGACCTTTTGCACATAATACAGCTACTGCAAAAGAAGAAATCTAAATGAGTTCACATGGCTTGCTATAGACATGCCTATTTTTGTTTCCCTTGGATTAAAAATGTAGATCAAAATGATCTCTATAGTGTGAATGCTTAATGTTAGGTTTGATGAATCCCATTGATTTATCCTTATTTGATTTTCATGAATGTAATTCCATAGAAATCTGTACTGCTTAAATATAATAATGATAAATATGAATGAAGAATAAGATTTATGATTTATTATATGATAATAAATATTCTGGACTACACCCTCTTTTTCCTGAAGGAAAAACTGTTTGTGGATATAAAGGTATATGGAAGATGAACATATTGCATACATAGAACATACCACATAGCGCTTCCTAAAACACAGGAAGGAAGGTGGAACAGGACTTTACAGAGCTGAGATCTCCAACGGTGTTCCTACAGCTGCTCATACAGGAACACCTCTGCTGTCTCAGTAAGAACCATCTTGGATACTCTGTAATAGAAACATACTCAAGGCTATCCACATAAGTTTGCTTCACTTTAAAATTTGAAGATGTTTTCATTAGCCATACGCTTATACTCATCCCCTGTCATCAACTGAAAGGAAATGGAACCTTCACAGGTCAGAAAATCTGAGATGTGAACACCCGCTGGAAGTCTGTCTCCCTCCATTGACTGCAAAAGGCATGATGGTCTTTAGTGTCTAACTCAGGTAGGATTAATTTGAACTAGCATAAGCAAGGGATTTGTTAAATTACAAATAGTAAAACCATTATATAATCTAAATTAGAACTAAGATTACCTAGATAAAACACTACATCTTGGACTACAAGGCTTTCTATCTTCCTATTATAAGTGTTTTGGGTATGCATTGTTATCAGACATAATTAGTTTTGTTATCAAAATTAACAGGCCTCATACAAGTGTGCAAGAAAATATCTGAAACAAAATCTTTTAATGAACTGAGTTCAGGTTTGTACGAACAGAATTAAATTGCCCAGTGGTAGCAAGGTATCCATGTTTTATTTTATTCTTTATTTTTTTAACAGAAGCTGAAATCAGTAGCATGGTGAAAGAGAAATAACTGAATCTGACTCAGGGCCTCTAATGATTCAAAAAGATGAGGAGAGCTTTTTCTTTCCACATTACCAATTGTATTTTGGCCAAACACTTTTCAGTGTCTGGGCATTTCATAACTGTTCAGAGGTAAAACAACATAAAATAAAACAACATAAAATCAGAAATGGTAATTTCCTCCTGCACGTAGTTAATGGATTATGTGCCATTCCCACACTTTTCCAGAAGGAACTGTCTAGCCACAAATTCATAAATGATTGTTAAAATGGAAATTTAAAAATAAAGTAATATAACCTGAAAAGGCACTGATATCTTACAGAACATGGAAACCCAAATAGTAAGTAATTCAACAAAACATCACCATCCTTGTTGTATTCTGATTCTATGCTGGATATTAAATACAGTCAAAAAGTCTTAATTTTATTCTTAAAAATACTCTTGCCTAACTGAGAAATTACCTGTCTCTGAAGATACTGAAGAAGAAACTCTGAACCTATCAAAAACCTAACTGGCTTTTTGGCTGAGATTCTAAATACAGCTATGCCCAGGCAATCCCTATGTCAGCAGTATTCATGAACCTGTTAGAAGACGGAACCTAATACCTCTGACACTTAATACTTCAGACTTTCAGAAGGGCTAAGCATGGTGCTGAGTGGAACACAAGTAAGGCAAGTGATAGGAAACATCTGGTAGAAAGCTTTAGGCAGAATAAGCGACCTGAATCTGGTCCATACATTGTGATATTCCAGGAGCAAAAATAACTTGGCAGATTTCTGTGTTTATAACTAAAGGTCATACTCTTTCTCACAGCTTTTCCAAAGTGAGTGCAGACTACAGTTCATATGAAGCTTGATGTATGTTTTCAGCTGACATGAGCCAGAGCAGTCATCAGAAGAAACAATCTTCTGCCCTGCTCTCACTCCAGCTGCTCATTTGTGCCCCTCTTTAACTTCTGATCTTCTGTTGGCACATGCATTTGAGTGTAGTGCAGTAGAAATGACCAAAGAACACATCAGACCGAAATATTATTTATCTACCAAAAAAGAATAATTTTCTATCTTTTACAGCTCAGTTCTTAAAGTGCCCCAACCTTGCCTATTGTGCAGTCCCTTTGTTTCCAGTGTAGAGGTAAGATATGCTATGCTTCCTCTTTCCTTAAGACGTATAAATTTACAGGGAGGTACTGAAGCTCAAGGTGACATTGCCCCCATCACTTATTGGCTATGTTGCTTGCTGTGTTGCAGTACTGTTATTGCTAAGCCTTAACTTGTCACTGCATTTATTTCTTCACTCTTCAGTATACTACTTGATTTCTTACACAGAGTGCTTTTGCTTCTCTGAAAAGCAAATCTGAGAATGAGAAACATTGATTATTTGTGTGTTTCTGGTCTCAACTTCAAATTAGCTGCCAGGCTTTGCATAACAAGATACAAATTATTCATGCAAGAAATCCACAAAGTGATTTATTATCATGTCTGATTTCCAGTGAAGAATTTTCTTCAGATCACCCAGCAAGGAGGCTTTCCTATTTTAAATAAGATAAATTACAATTGACATTGGAATTCAAAACATTACTCCAACCTTTCTAGATCTTTCGGTCATACAGAAAATGAGCCCATGAATTATATTGACATCAAAGTTCATTAACAGTGTTTCTGAGCCCGGTTTGAAAAGTCTGAGATCCTTTACACAGACTCAGCCCTACCCACCTTGTACTGAACCTCTAGAGCATTTTGTTTGCCTTGGGAAAACAACAATGGTCATTGCACCTGCCTTACAGAGATTCACCTTACTGGTGAAAGGGGTTGGGAAAATTTTGGTGGGACAGTTTTTTTAACTTTTTAGAAATGTGGAACTAAATACCCCAGGAAACGCTATGCTGTAGAACACGCATCATAGTCAAATGACAATGAACTTTTCCCTTTCCTTGCACCCACTCTATGGGCTAATCAGACCATGAACTGACATGTAGGACTGAATCCCACTGTTTTAATAATCTCTTCCCTTTAGCAAACAACAACAACAAAAGAAGAAAAAAATATTAATAATCCAGAGCTGCAGAATGTGCAAATTCTGGTGGAATATCATAGTAATATCATAATTTGCAACTGATATATGGCAAGAGGTTGATGAAATACCTATGTTTTTAATCTGTCTTTTGGCTACAAACCCACAGAATCAAATATTTAAAGGGAGAAAAATTGCAATAGAATTTTGCACTGGGGATACGGAAGTTAAGTTCAGTTATGATAGAGTAGAGTAGGGTACACTCTCCGAAACAAGTGAAGACAGATAAACCCTCTTGAAATTCAAGCCCTGTTTTGGAGCAAAAGAAATAGACCCAAAGTAGTTCAAACAAAAGTGAAGGAGCTCAGAGAGAATAGCATATGGGGATGGGAGACTTGTAAGAAGGACTTTTTCTCTCAAGGTGTCTCTCTCAGTATCCCTATCTCCTCCAGCTGTCTTCATCATTGACACCATAGACCTTCTCACTTTCCTTCTTGGAGAGCAGAAGCAGCAAGATGGGTTTGATCAAGTTTATTCCAATTTATGGTCTTCTTCATCTCCTGCTACAGATCTCTGAGATAGCTTCCTAGATGACAACCTGGTGCTCTCAATTCTTTGGAGATTAGTACAAAAGAATTAGTTGCAGCCTTCAGTTCCTGAAGAGACTGATGAGTTTATGTATACCCATGAGAAAGAAAAGGATGTACATTAAGACATGTAAAGTTTGGTGGCTTTGGAGTCTACTTCCTTTAATTAAAAATGTCAGCTCAGCCTTTGCTGTATTAAGAAAAATCTTTAAAATCTTAATTATGATTAAGAATAGAAAGTTCCTTTTCAGGAATTAGGTACCAAGTTTCTTGATTTGAAATCAAGAATAGCTTGGATGTTACTTTAAGATGTTACGTAAAATGCTTTCAAAATTGTTCTAATATTTTCAGGCCATCTTCTTGCAGGATATACCTATCATTTCTCTCCCTTTTTCTGCTCTTTCCCTTTGGCAGTCTCAATTTTTATGGATTCTAATATCTCCCAAGCAGTGGCTGTGTCTTTACTCATACCTGCCTGCATCATACATGGCATATTTTATATAATATAATAACCCAAGCAACATAAAATAGTAATTTCTAGAATGATAACTGCATTTCAATTAGGTTGTAGATGTTTTTGAAACCCTTAGGGTAACAATTCGTTATATATATGAAAAAGTAGTATGTGTCAAGCTTTATTTAAGATCCCTAGCCATAAAAGCATGTAGGTTTTGACATGGATTCCCACTCAAATTTGCAGGAAGAAGGCACCTAAGAAGAACAAAGGAGACTAAATAACTTTGGGGATTCCAGATTGCAGGGATTGTCTGATCAGCACACAGTCCAGGTCCTCTCTGAGCTATGAATTTTACAAGCATACATGTATGATGAAGACCGATTCCTGTTCCCAAGGTCTTGTATGCTAAACACAGGATAGTACACAGGACTGTAGGACAAGGAGTAACATGAGATCTAGTCTGTACCAGACCTGCCTGTTTTAGGGGACATCAGTTTGAAATCTCTGTTTTAGAATAACACAGACACACAACACACTTTTTGCTTTGAAACTAGTTGTTTCGTCTGGAGTTTTCGTGCATGGGCATCCCTAGTCAGGCATTTATTGCCTTTTATACAGAAATTTTCTACACGTGACCCTCCCTCCCGCCAAAAAAAAAGAAAATAAATAAATAATAATAATAAAAGTACTTTCCATGATTACTTTATATAGCAGCCATAAAATCTCGCTGAGTTCTGGTCCCTCCATACTTTTTCATCTCCCATTAAATTTGATGCTTCATTTTCAATTTAGAAATTAAGGTTGTATTTAGCAAGGGAGAATTTTTAATCCATATGGTGAAGCTACAAAAAGTCATTAACCCTCAGTCACTTCCTTATACCCGTTTTCTAAAGTGGAACTTCTAGTGTTTCCATGAATGGACTTGCAGTGGTAATTTGAAGGGACAGGTATAAGGCAAGAACTGGAGGAGTTCTGGAGAGATTACTCTCTGAGTAAGCCATGGGAGAGATTACTCTCTTTGGAGCTGAGAACCAAGTGCACTGATAGAAATGACACAGAGACTTGTAGTACAAAGCATCTGAATTCTCAAGTGTAAGATGGCATGAATGGAATTGTTTTAAGCAACTAACTCAGAATCAACAGCAAAAGGGAAGTGCTAGCTACAGTTCTACAGTTTATCTCATGTGCCCTGGTTTGCCCTCCCTAGCTGTCTGCGTCTTTTGTCTGAATATTTTATCCCAAGTTTGATATTCAACATCTCAATCTACCACTGAAAACTTTTTTTTTTTTTTTTTTATAATGCAGTTTTACAGATTTGAATGAAATCACTACATTCATTCGACTCTTAAAAGAAAAGCAGGTGCAGAAATGATGGCTGAACTAGGAGAACATTTTTTTACTTCATGCTTTCGAGGATTGCTCTTTTCCTACAGTGTCAATGCAGCTTAGGAATGTGACAGGTTTGCAAATGCTCTAAATATTTCATAGAGTAGCAGCAATATTTATAACTGAGCCACTGTGTGACCTTGACTGAGTTACCGAGTAGAGAGGCCATGGCAATCACAGACCATTTCAGAGAGGACATATGCAAACTTGTCCCCATAAAAAGCAGTGGTTTTGCACAGTTTAATTACTTAACTACAGAAGTTACAAAGTTATAAAAAACGGATGGCGAGTAGATCATCATTCTTTTCAGCTCTGCGGGGAGCCACTGTGAACATCTGCAAGACACTACCACCCAGAAGGCAGAACAAGGCAGGTAATGATGAGAATACACATGAGAATAATTATACCAAACACAGTTTCAGGACAGACAACTGGGGAAAATACCAGAAGACTTGATAGACCTGAAGTATGATACCAGCATCCATGAGGAAATCTGCAGACTTCCTGTGTATTTTATGGTGATATATATGAATTGTGCCAATAAACTAGGATACAATTTTGCTCAAAGACTGTCCTGTGAAAGGTGTAGGAGGTGAAGGAGATGTCTGGCAAGAACTCCAGAGTACGATACTACAAGTATGTGCTCTCTGAGAAAGGATTATAGTCTTTTTTGGGGGGAAAGAAAACACGGGAAAAAATTCTGACAGCCTGAGTTAAAAGCTGAGTAATAGGTTTAAAAACCTTTCATTCTTCCAGTGAATGCCTATTTGCCCATTGCTTTGCAAAATTATTTACAGTTTAGGCTGGCCGTGAAACTTATTAATAGACTTCAGTTTATTGCCAAATTATAGTAAGCACAGTGTGATACAGAAACTGTCCTGGCCACAGTTTTGTGCACAGCTGGGCAGGATAACAGCAGAAAGCTGCTGAGAGAGTGCTATTGACATCTGATGCTTTTTGACAGCCTTTGTGATGTGAACACCTTAACCTACTACCTAGAAGTATTGTCACAGCTTCCATGCAATCCAACACAGGCAACTTCCTGTGCATCACTGCCAGCAAGTGTCATGAACTTTCAGAGGAGACACAATACACCAGGTAGGAGAAGATCTTAAAGTCACATAACATATTTGACAAGGAAGAGCCTAAGAATCCTTGTGTCTTATCCTGATGCCACTTCCCTCCCCCCTATCTTTCACTCCCAGCCCCAGTGAAGGTTTACTGATGGAAAAATCAAATCCTGGGCACACAAAAGAAAATTATACTGAAAAAAAAAAAAAAAAAAAAAAAAAAAAAAAAAAAAAAAAAAGGAGAGAGAGAGAAAAAAAAGTAGGATAGTATGTCATTAGGAGGGGATACTAGACTAATCTTGCATTAAGAGTCTGGTGCCCCCTGACTACAAGTGAGCTGAATTGTCTAATGGTTCTTCTTAAAAGTGATACCATAAGCAGAACTACCTTGAATTATCTTTTAAATCTCCATAACCAGAAAATGTTGACGAGCTGAAACTGGTATTTCCCTTGAGAATATTAGAATCAGTGTGAAGAAAAAAGTAAGGTTTCTAGTCAAAATTTAAGTTCTGACAGAATTTAAAATTAAAAAACAACTCTTGTGTGTGGTTGTATGTAAGACTGAGGTAGAAACTGGAATAATATGTCTGAGGAAGTAAAGATTTCTCCTACTTCTCTAATATCTTCAGTGGATGCTCTCACCACTGATTCTTAGAAGAGGGTGGCAGAAACAGGGCAGAACAGGGTCTCAGTCCCTGTTTCCTGTCCAAATAAATAAATAAATAAATCAGCATGTTTTCACAGCATGGAAGAATAATTTCTGAAATATCAAAACACCTTTTGGAAAAGAAAGGCAATTTGCCACTTACCTTACATACTAACAGTATCTTCTCTCCCAAGGCTGTTAAGAGTGATGAAGAATGCATTATAAGTGGCCACATGTAACTCAAATTTCAAGCACAGACTTGAGGCTATGTTTGAGTCTAAATTTGAGCCATATCTCCTCTGCAAAGATATAGGTAGCTATGTAGGCATGAGCTTGAAGTTGACTGTCAGGACCATTAGAACAGAATCCTTGGAAACAGGTTACTTTTTATAAAGGACACAACCCTGTACCTACCTGTGTGAAGTGATTGCTGCCATGTGTTTCATCTTCCCTTGTGTGGCTGTGCAGACCTTTCTACAAAAGCATTGTCACAGCCTACAGCAAGGACAGCTGGAATTTTTATGCCAACTAATTTGTGATGCCTTATAATAAATGCTTTATCATGTTCAGTGGCATAACCAGATTGTTTCTAGTGCAATCATGTGGTAATGAGGCCACAGAATTACACTATCCTCTTATAAAGTGAGGCTCTTCTTTGGAGTTTTTAATCTCAAAAAAATGGCTTGATTTTCAAATGTATTGTTAAACTTTTTCTCCAAATGATTAATTACAAGTTTCTCAGTATTTTGGAGTACATCAAACTATACTAAAGGTTAGTCTTCTAGGTATCACATGCAATATGGAAAGTGAGTGTTTTGCTCACTTCTAGAAAGAGGACAGTGAAATGAACCTATTTCTATCCGTTCTAACTCTTGTGCTGGTCTCTCAGTTGCCACTGTACATAAAAGTCTTAGATTGAAGGTGATTTGACAGGTAGGCATATGGCTTTGTGTTTGATAGACTTCAATTGATTATTTTTCAACTACAGGCAAGACCACTTTCATTTGCCTGTGAATGAGCAGAGAATTGATGTTATGTAATAGCCCCATGTGACTGATGGGAAAAAGGAATTAAAGATTTAAGAACAATCTTTCCTTCCTAAACTTATTTTTTGTGCTTCTGATTAACACGTTAGTACTAATTAAATAAGCAACTTAGCATGATGATACATTTGTAATTAACAAAATAATTTGAACACTATTAAAAGACATGTTGAAAATATATCTCACTCTATGTAGACACCTGTTTAAAAGGTAAGTGCAACATTATTACAAATTTTAAGAATATCACATTTGCAAAATTAAAACTTCATATGCAGCAAATCTGGTTGGTTTGAATGAATACACTGCACAAACACTAAGAAAAGAATCACACTGAAGACATATGCTACATAGAATAAAGCAACCATTCATAAAAATCCACTTAGAATAACAACACATATAATGGCTCCTAATTTATTCCAAGAGAATTTGAACCATATGGCCTATATTACTATATTAATGTAATGTATCTGTGAAACATACTTGCTTAAGTGTAAGTTATATATGTAGCATTTAAAAGAGGAAACATATTTAAGAAAAAAATGCACAGTCTCAAAAAAAAAAAAAAATTGAAATTGGCACAATCATTAAAATAAAAAAACAGTGGCCTTAAACTAAATGTAAGTATGTGACCTACAATGGAAACTGCATCAAAATGTCTTTTCATCATGCTGGAAACTAAAATCTGCATCTGAACTTTAAAGCTCACTTATTTCTCAGCCACAGGACATGAAACACCTCACACTGCATCTACAAAGTATGTGAGAATAGCAAATAATATAGACCAGACTAATGAGTTCTGGTGATTTAATACAGAACAATTTAAGAAATTACCATCTCCAGCTGTCTGCCCTGCCTTCTGCCAGAAATTACTGCCCCTAAAAGAATTGGCAAAATAGGTGGTACATCCACTTCTTAGCAAAAATTGTTCTTGGCAGCTGGTGTTCTCTTAAAGTGCTATCAGTTTCAATTTTTGCTCATGGTACTTGTTGAACATTAAAGCATCTGAGGGCTTTGCTTCATGATCCATTTTGCATCTAGCAGGGGAGGCTACTGTAGGGGAGAAGTTGGGTAACCATTTCTAATTGTAGAGATCAGCTGTTTTTCTCTTGATTAATAGGTTGCAGGAGGAGTGAGTGCAAATATGACAATTGGGAATTGTCTTATAAATCTTAACATAACAGATTGCCACTACCGTCCTCTGGACCCATTCCACCAGCAAACTATATTGCAATGACTGTTGTATATTGACTACTTAGTGTATGCAATGCACCATAATAAGGTTTTCCTGGGCTTAGAAGACTACACTCATTTTAAAAATCCTGTGCAGCACAAGTATCTTCAAGCAGACCATTTTCAAAGCTGGAATGACTGAATGCTTAAGAAGTAATTTAACAAATAAACTCATGAAGGTGATTGTCAGGGTGCTGGGAGAAGCAGAGGCTCCTTGGGGTGGCAGGGCACAGCCTGGCAGCCAGGGCCCATCCCACCATACCATCCAGACTACAGGGCAGGCCAGGGGCTATCTGGGCAGCCCCAGCCCTGGTCATCTCCATAGGGATGGGGACAGGTCAGGGCTAAGCTGGTGTGTCAACCCAAAGGTGGTCCTGAAGCAGTGGGGCCCTTGGCAGGACACCAACATCCTATAGCACCATTGGGGAAGGGACTGACAGCCCTGGTCTGGGCTGATCTGGGACACAGCCAGGGTTGGTGGAGGTCCCAAGGAGGCTGTAACAATGTATCAGGGCTCTCAGAACCCTAATAGTAATCATGGTAGTCCATGTTCCAATGACCATTAAATTTTCATTAAGGTTCAGTTTAATTATTTATCTTTAAAGGAAATATAATTTCCATACATATCTAGGAGAAGCACAGATTAAGAAACATTCTCATCAAGCTTATTGGAGATTTTAGATAACTTGGGGGTAAAAAAAAACCCAACAACTGATTTCTGTTTAATTCTCCAGGGAGGCCAAGCTCTTGGTTGTGTTCTTCACATGACAAAGACATGAACTACAACCTACAGCACAGAAATCTCATTCAAAATCAGACCTAAGGAAGACATCCTCTACTAAAAATAAAATAAAATAAAATAAAATAAAATAAAATAAAATAAAATAAAATAAAATAAAATAAAATAAAATAAAATAAAATAAAATAAAATAATAAAAAGGCAGCTTAGAGCAAAGTGAGAGATATCAATCGGTTCTAAGTCTACCTGGTTTTGTGTCCCACTGCCGTGTTCAAAGGTTGCGTTCAGACACTGGGAGCTTCTTCAGAAATAATGCTAAAATGGTGAACCTGAACCAGATGGATGGCAAGAAGAGAAAAATACATAGTTCAGAAGCCTAGTTGCAAGGCTACTCAATGGGAACTGGGGAGAGTATGCTCGGATTTCCATTCTTCAGGCAATTGAGGGATTTGGCATTTAGGTGACATTTGTATGTTCAGTGCCCATTGGCAGAGTGACTAGAGTGCTTAAGCTCAGGAGTGCTTGGCACCCAATGAGAGGAAGCATAGAAGCCAAATATAGATATTCTGAGTCCTCTGGATCCATGCATAAAAGCATGGGTTCACCCCACTGCTCACTGAGCACTGTAATGAGTAAACAGCAGACAGGAGCGTAACTGTCCTACAGGGGGTCATTCAAATGTTCAGTCAGATGAAACCTATTCAGGTTGGTTGACAACAGAAAACAACAAAGATAAATAACCTTCTAAATTAGGAACTCTGACTTGTTGCCTCAAATTAAGATGAGTCAGGATCCTAATACTGAGATACTGAAATGCTTAAATTAGAAGTACTTAATGAGGCATTCTGCTCTCTCCCTTAGTCCTTCAATGTCTCAACTTTTCATCTGTAAAACAGGGATAATTCTACCCTGTCTTAAAAAAAAAAAAAAAAAAAAAAAAAAAAAATTTGTTGAATTAAATTAAACTGAATGAGGAATAAGGTTTCTAGAATCAGCTTCCACACCTGAATAAGAAAAGAGGACACAGATATCCAGAAGATGGCAGTTGAATAGTTCTAAGAGATAAAGCTTAAAGAAAAGCACTGAGATGAACATCAGTTTTTATTGTTGATTTCTTTGTTAAAAATGGCAGACTTTAGCAAACAATGAAAGTTTTGATTTTTCTTGTTTATGAATGACATTCCAGGGCAAGCTGAAAATCTGCTCATTCTCAGTCTTAAGCAGGAGGTTTTAACTCAGAGTTTTGGAGAAGCACATTTTCAACACTTCCATGAGGACTGCAGCATTGGCTTAGACCTTGTAATGTGAGATTCTTTTCACTGATGTTGGTGCTTATTTTTATACACCAATGTTTCATTCTCTTTTAACAGGTGACACTGTTTAAAGTTTTTCTAATATTCAATTAAAACACTCATGATCAACTGAATAATTTGAAATGGCACATAGTTTCCAGAGATATGTTCTCACAGTTTGATATTTGTAGAACATTGTACCCAGAATGGAGAAAAGATGAAGGAGATCTGGCTGCAAAATTTGCTTTGTGGAAGTTAGACTTTGAGAACAGCAGAAAAATAAAAAATAAAATTAAAATAAAAAACTAAATTGAATCATTACAATGCAATTAGATGAACAAATTAAAAATAAGAGGAATTGTGATTGATGAAAGACTACCTGCAACCACCTTCACAGTTCCTTTCAGGCATTTTGACTGTGAATTTACAATTTAGAAATACAAATAAATAAAAAGAAAAGATAAACCTTGCTAAGGAGGACTAAATCAATGTCCATAAGAAGGTCTCTGTTGTTGTTTTCTTTTGTTTTTACAAGGAAAACTTCACTTCTGTTCCTCTGACTTGCTACATGAGGATGAATTTATGGTCTGCTATAGAGCCCTTCCAGGGTAATTAGGTTCCACTCACATTAACTGATTAATGAAGTAAATAAAAAGAAATAGGACATAATAAGGCAAAATGCAATACCAATGAAGAGTACTTGTGTATTTAAAGATCTGTATGTGTCTGTATATTTTACTGAATGAAAATTTGAGTTCTGAGAATCTGAAAATGTAGGGGTTCTCCTCAGCTATGATTTACACTTACAGAGAAAATTTTTGTCTATTGTGAAAGTTCACTTTTTTTTTTTTTTTTTTTTTTTGAAAAGGTTCTGTGATTTGGAATCTCTAGAATATTCATTGTTCTTTGTGATTTAATAGACTTGCGTGTAACATACAATCAGCCTTAGTTCTGATTTTGGTCTTTATGTACAGATAAAGTTAAATGTGAGTAAATGAAAATTAATGAACTTTTAAAATTAGAAAATGCCTGTGTATCTGATAAGTTAAAAAAAAAATATATATATATAGAGAGAGAGAAAATAGACATCTCTTCTCACTGATATGTTTCCTAAGATTTTTTAGAAATTCAATGATTTTGAATTCTAACATCAATAAAACACACCTTCAGAAAATAATCCATGCAAATTACCTCTTACAGGTTCACTTTCAGTTCATAAAATATTTAGCTCTCTTTTTAACTGGTTATATTTATGATATTTTTTGCCCACTGGCTACTAATATTGAAGGTTTTGAAAGGACAGAAATCTTCAATAGAAAAGTCTTGAGCTGTTTCTTATTGCCTAGAGATACATATTAGTACTCCCTATCAGTTTCTCCTGAGCAAGTATAGTCAGCAGAAGCTTTGTCCCTGGAGTCAGTGATTACAGGACTGCCCTCTTGTGAGTCTCCAAATTTGAAGAAAGGTGAAGCTAATTAGCCAAGCTAATGAATTGATGCAGTTTCTGCACTCCTGGCTCTTCTGTAAGAGCCTTTATTTCTTCTTTAAGCCTTTGTCATGGTGGCTGTAAACATGGCTAGAGGACCATTAATTAACACCAAACAAACATACAAACAAAACAACAACTACTAGGAAAGTATGACTTTCAGTGTTAATGTTCACTGTTAACTTGTTCATACAAGTTTATACCGATAGACAGAAAGAGGGACAGGTAGGAAACCTATGATGTCATGTAATGTATTTGTTATGGAAGGACTTTTATAAAGAAACAGATACAGGAAAATATATATCCTTATCAAATATATCTATCCTGCTTACCAGAAAAGGTATATCATATAGATGAGTTTCTAAGACTTTCATTCCAAATTTCCTCTTATGATAAGCCTGAACAGGTGTGGTTGTATTTTATGTGCCCTACATTGAATACCTTCTTGCTGTCATTCCCATCTTTTTAGAAAGCAAACATTGTTCAATGTACATTTGAAGTCTTCACTAGCTTCTTTGGAAGTTTTTGTCTCACTAGCTTCAGTATTTATTTAACTTGACTTTTATTATCAATACATGAGGTGTCTATTCCAAGATCAGTCTATACTATACTATAGATATAGTCTATACTAGATACAGTCTATACTATATCAGTCTATAGCCTGTAATTTGTCTATGGACAATGAAGAGAGAAAGTATCTCAAAATACCAGTTAATCATATTGGTCTTGGATAAATATTTTGGAATAGGACGAACACCAGAGTTTGTCTTTCTCAACGGATTGTAGCCTGTACCAGATGAGGTACACACTATGACTTTCTGCCCATGTTCAGACTCTAAATGCTAGGCCTGAATTGAACAAAGAAAGATGTCAGTTTTAAAGCTAGAATAGTTTCAAAGCATTTCTTATAAATTAATTAGAGAGCATATACATGCTGGGAGACAACAGTCTTCACAACAGTTATTTTTTCTGTTGTTTCTCTGATTTAGATTTCCAGTTTGGAAATTTTATTTGCAATCAAAGGGTGGGCCTTTGATGTGAGACAGTGTTCTACTTGGGCCTTTTTAATTAAGTGGCTCATTCCATAAAATATAAACACTTTACATAAAAATAAGTTAATCTATTACACATAATTAAGCATTATATATTGGAGCCACACATCAGTGACTTGAGTTATATCAATGGACCATTTCATTTATTGACAGTGACAGCCCAAGTTCTTAAATACAATGATAAATGAGTTCTTTTCAAGGGAATGATACTTCACCTTGGCAGTTTGCTCTCTTTTTTCATGTTTTAGAGACAGCTAGGTTATCAGTTCATAAGTATCCTAAACAGGCACTCTTCCATTCAGTTAGCTTCCACAGTCTATCTCCCGCACTAAACTCTTCAGGGTTATCTGGAGGTGACCAGACCTTATAGTCTGGCCTTTATAGTAAGAATATATTTGGGAGAACATCATGTGTCTTACCCAAATAATTTTGAAGACAAAAAGCTACTCTGACTTTGTAAGGCACAGAGCCGGCTCTGTTTAATGTTGTTGAGTGCACATCTCAGGCCAGAGAGGAATTTATCTTACTATTAAATAGCGGTGAAGAAACATTTCTTTCTCTTCTTTGATAATATGGAAGAATGTACTTCTTGAACTCATTGAATTCAGTGAAATGAACATAAATCTCATTGATAAAAAGCAACGTATTGTAGCTCTTTGGGAAACTTTTCTTTTCTTTTTTTTTTTAATGAAATACAGTAAGCAATGTCTTAATAATATATATATATATATGTATGTATGTAAAACTTGGCCTTTTTCTGTGCAGGATATTTTCATTTCCCAGGAAGATATTAAAAATTTACAAAAGACCTAAATGTAATGCTACTGTTCAAAATTTGTATTAGATGGAAGCTTTAATTATGTTGCTACATGTTTTTATTTTTCTTCATGGGCTGTAATTTTGGCCAGGCTATGTAATCTACAGCAATTGGGTATAAGTTATCATCTACATTCTCTTAAGCAAACTAAATGTCTGGCTTAGGAAAGACAGAAAAACCACTTACTATCCTTTTATAGTAATTAGAACTGACACCTCTGCAACAGTTTTAGAAAATCCTTTGGTATCACTTATCATTAAAACATGTTTTACTGTTTTGCAAATAAAATTACTCTTATCTGGTGTTGTAGAATAAGAGCTCTCAGTGCTTTCAAACTGATTGTGTGAATACATTCCTGATTTCTCAAGCTGTCTAAATACTTGCTTAGTACTGAGGTGACCTGGATGTCCAAGGATGTCCCGGATGTTTCATGTGATGGTTTTCCCATAAGCGTTTTGTCATATTCATTAGCCCTCAGCAGAGGTCTCATAACCAATGAACATCTCAAATCACAAATGCATATGTTCAGGCAGTGCATTTGAAGCTTAAGTATTTTTTGTTCTGGAGGTTTACCTGTGGAATATTTAGAAATACTGAATACTGTAATTTCCAACTTTTTACACTGTGGATTCAAAGAAGAGCTATGTTTATGCACTTTTTAATTTTCTCCAACAGAGTTGTCTTCTGGTCTGTTGAGAGCCATAAAAGGAAAACCTGTCTTCTGTAATGTTGCTTATTCTGTTGCTTGACTGTGAGATAGGCTATCTCCAAGAGATGATCAGTCTCAAGAGTAAATTACTCTTCATCAAGTTACTTCATGAATGGTCTTAATCAACCATGGAACCATAGGCTCAAGCATGGAGCTTCCCAGTATTAATAGAAATAGACTCTGGTTTCTCTTACAGTGTTTGAAACTGGAGCAGAATACTCAATTTTATGTATGGTTAGCAATATTTATTCAATTTCCTCACATGTCAATGGTGATAGAACAGGGAAATGGTATTCCTACAGTTGGTCAGATTAAAGGATTTAATAAAGGTGCATTGAAACATGAAGCAGCCTTTTCCTCATTTGCACACTGAGGTCCTGCTCCCCTGATTATTTAAAAAGATGTGATTGTTTGCACAACAGCAACATTTTGTGGTGAACCACTGCACTGGGTCTAGTTGAGATGGAATTTATTTTCTTCATAGCAACCCATAGGAGCTGTGCTTTAGACTGGTGACCAAAACAGAGTGGATAACACTCCAGTGTTTTACCTATTGCTGAACAGTACTTTGCATGGTGCCAAGGCCCCTTCTTTATCCCACTGTGCTGCCACAGTGAGTTGGATGGGATTGGGTAGGAGACTGGGAGGTGACATAGCTGGGACAGCTGACCAAAACTGGCCAGAGACATTCTGGCCAAAGAGACTGGCCAAATAGGATCATGCTCAGCAGTAAAACTGGTACAGGGAATAGGGGAGGAGTTTTTCCAAGGTAGCCATTACTCGGAGTTTGTCTAGGCATCAATCTGCTGGTGGGAGGTGGTGAGTGATTGCCTTTACATCACTTTTTCTTTTTTTTTTTTCCTCCATCCTCCACTTATTGATTTATCTTTATCACAATTCATGAGTTTTTGTCACTTATGCCTTTCCAATTCTGTTTTCCATCCCATTGCAGGGAGAGAGAGGAGCTGATGGCCAGGGTCAACACACAGTGGCCATGTAGTTCCTTGGTAGAGTTCCTTCAGCACAAGGCCAGGAATTGACCTGTCTTGTTTCCCACAAAAAATCCTAGAAGCTGTAGGTTGGAACTGTTCAGGGAGATAAAGTGTAGTCTACGATTTATGTAGAAAGTATTGTAAAAGTCTAATTCGCTACCAGAGTTGCTCCAAAAAGATTTTGTTACTAATTTTGTCACACAAAATACTCCAGAATATAAGCACACAAAAAGAATTTAGAATGATCTTTTATTCATTTATTTATTTATTTATTTATTCTCCATTGGCTGTCATAGATGAGATGGAGTAAAGGTTAACATTTCTAGCATTATTCCATCTTTCAGCAGAAACATGCATGGATGAGTTAGAGTATTTCTGAGAGAAGTAATGAGTAGTAATGGAACAAACTTGCCCCAAATGGACATTGGAAACAATGTCTTCACAACTAGTCGTTTTGACATGATAACCAAGATGATTATCTCTGCTGAGGTGCACATTAGGTCAGGAGCAGAAATGTTTTAATGTAGTTACATTGCCTTCAAAACCTGAACTGGGTTTTCCCTGTTCTGCTCTGCCCTGCAAGGTCAGGGCTTTTGAAAACACAATCCACTGCATAGTGTGGGCATGTCCTTAGCTAGCTTATGTGCAGGAAAACTGATGTATTCTTGAAGGTAGCTTTGAAATAATTATCCCAAGGTAAAGTACATGTTAGAGTGCTCAGGGCTTCATGCATTTTTTTTTTTGTTTGTTTGCTGGAGTGCCTTCAGAGTGTATCTGGGACTGGACTAAATACAGCCTAATTAAACAGAATGAATCAGATACTGTTAAGTGACTACCTCAGTCTTGAAAGGATGAAGAGAAACATGTACAGCACATATACACAGGCCTCTGAGACAAAAAAAAAAAAAAAAAGAAGTATCTGAGGAAGAGATGATAGATGATACCCAAGTATCCTGGCCTCCTGAGAAAAGTAGCATGCCCATACACACATCCATATTTATACACGATATATGCATTATAGCTTGAAAGATCTTCTAAGACTTGTTATCTTAAATTAGACCATGGCTACCATGCACAATTGGCAATTATCTGATGTGTGAAATCAACCGTCTGGAATATCTAAGAGAAAAGCAAAACTGAGACAAATTGAGCTCTGTTGGCCTCTCTAGTCTGATTAGTTCATGCTGTCACTGAAAGTGAAGCTGGATCTTTGGATGTCATTCTTCTGTTATCTTACATGGCGATGTTAGATATTTCTGCTTGTTCCCATTAGTACTTCCTTGGAGTCATAATTAATTTATATTAGCTAAGACAATTTCCATTTGCTATGACAGTTCTCCAGCTCCCTCAGGCTTCTCAAATAATAATAAATTGTCTAAATAAGAGGCATTACTTTACTTCTGCTCCAATGTTTCACATTTTGAGGGTCCCTAAACCTACTCAGTAATGCATGTTTAATAAATTGGATTTCAAATGGACTACTAGTCCTCACCCATATCCCTAATGTGGCTTGACTTCAGTGTTGTTGTTTTTTTTTTTTTCCTTGCAGTGATGTGTCAATCCAATGATCATAAGAAGTTATATTTGGAAAACTACACATGCTCTTGCTGAGAGGATTAAAAGGGTGAATTTATAGCTTCCCAGTTGGATGGAAGAAACCATTTTTCATACTTGTGTGCACACACAAGTGATTAAGGGAAAAAACATGTTTTGTACTCTTAACTACAGCTGAATTCAATGATTAGTGTCCCAAATCCATTCTGTCAAATGCTGAACCATATATATATTAATACAGTTACTTCATCACTCATGCTTCTTCTTGCATAGTTAATAAATAGGTTCTTGTTAGCAGAAAAAAAAAAAAAAAACGAGAAAAAATGCAAATTTTTAGTTGGAAATGTGTTGTTGATCTTGCATTGGGAAGTTAAGCATTTAAATGATTTTTTCTTAGCTGTGCAATACTGGAAGCTCTGCATACACAGATACGTTCATGTTACACTCCACTACTGTTGGCTACTGTCAATAATTGCTACCATTTTACTTTCTGAAAAACCCTCCTTAAAATGGGATTCTGTTTTGGCAGCTCAGTGAAATAAGCTTGAGATTCTTGTGCTCTGTTCTCTCTCATTTTTGCAGAGATAAGCATCTACTTTCCCAGAACCCAAACTATTGCAGAAGCTGAAGTGACAGTCTCTCAAGGAGCTAATGAGTGGAATAACCTCAGGGAATGAAGGATTTGCCTGCTCTGCAAAATGGCAGTATGATTGTAGCATGAACAGCGATCCTAGCTGTATTGTACCTTGTATGGTTGTCAATGGTTGCGATTACAGATAGTGGAGATCTTTTGACATTTGAGGCATCTTTTGCCTCATTTAACTGTATTTCTCTTCTCTTGGTATCTTTGCAGCTTCCCATTCCTGGAATTAGATATATCAGCCCTTCATAGGCATATATAGCTTGTATCAAAACCTCCACATCACTGCTGCTTTAATTACCTTTCAAGTCAGAATAAAGCTTATGTAGACAATTATTTCCCTAAGACACAGCTGATGTGCACTGCAGGTAAAATCTGTACTGCCTCATCAATGTTTTCTGACAGGGTTTTACACATTCTCCAAGGTTTCAGCTTTACAACTGAGGTGGATAGACCTACCTAGTCATTTCCATTCAGTTTGCTCACAGGGTAGGTAAACTGGAGTTTTCTGCAGTGATTCTCCAGAAGGTCAGTCCTTCTGAATCCAGCTGCATGCATGCATAGAAATATAGAATATATAGAAATATTTATGTATAAGAGAGATGATGACAATACATATAAGGAAGTTAGGGTGTATGGTGAATGCAGGAAATGTGTATAAATAGCAAGGGAAGATTTGTATGAGTAGAGCTTGGACTCCTCTGCAGTTTTTATTGTTATTCAAGCAGGACAGACTAACTCATTTTAAATGAGGATGGAAGATTCAAGTTGTTTTGTTTCTTTGTTTGATTTAGGTCAGATAGCAAATGCTCATCCACTCCATGTATCAAAGGATTTCAGTCAGGGAGAGGCATTCATTTTCTGCATGAGATGCAACATCACAACTTTTCCCTCATATGGCTCTCAACATCTCTTTCATAAACTTACCACATGGGAAGGTAAGTCTCTGTCATTGTGAAGATTTAATGTAACATGAAGTCAGGAGATGAGCTCTTAAGGGGTAGTTTTAACAGCTTACCTCCACCCCAATACAACCCAACCCTGCATTAGCCCAGGTTTTCAGCTGTTCAGACACTTCTGAAAAGTGCGGATCTTTGCACTGAAAAATATCAGTATTTCAACTCTAAAAGTTCAAATGTCACAAATAAGATTACATATAAGACTGATAAAGTTGTATGAGAAATAATGAGAAAAATGTTGCAGTATTCTTTATCTGCCTTGAAGTTTATGGGCATTCAGAATATACTTTTCTCAATTCTCCCAACTGGACTTGAAGCAGGGTTGGAAACTGTGTATGGTCTTTTATTTTTTCTCAGATAAAAAAATATAACTAGTGCTTCAAAGGCATGGGGTTTAAATACCCAAAAGTACCAAGCTTTAAAATAAAGTAACAAAGAAGGCAAGAATGGACCATACAACATAAAAGTTGTCAAGTTCAAAAAGATCTTGTCCCAAAAGCATAGAAAGATAAGAATGGGAGAAAAATAATGAAGGTACCTATAATTAGAAAATATAATTACTTGGGAAGGATACAAAGGCAATCATAGGTTAAACAAGGACAAATCCTGTTTTTAATAACTGTCAATAATGTGCAGGTTGCTTATTCCTTTTGCCCTCTTCAGTGAATCAGATCTAAATTTATCATACTTTTTCATACCTGTTGAATCCTGCTTCTCATCTGTAGCCACCACTGTGTGATTCTTGTCATGGTATCCTACAAGCTTTGCCTTCCCATTGTGTCTGTAGAACCTGGTTTGTTCTTTAAAATTCTGGCTGTGATTGCATAGATGATTCTGGTCCTTTGTTTTGCAGGGACAAGGAAAAGTAAGTTGTCAAGAAAAAATCATAAGACTTGAACAATATTATACCAAAATGCGTAATCAGGGAGAGAAAACTGGTATTTGGGAAACTGAAGGCACTTCTCTGTTCATATAAGCAACAGGGGTTTACCGAATATATCTTAAAAAATAATGTCTTATGTACGCATTTTTTATTACATATTACTAAAGTTGCCACTTAAGGGATACAAAATAACATGATGTGCATTTGCTTTGTTTTTATATTTGAATAAAGATATAGTATTTTCTTATATACACGTAAAATACATCTAGTAATTGATCTAGCTCTAACAATCTTTACTATGGCTGAAGGTTCAAAACAATAAAATAAAACAGTAGGTAGTGTATAGCAACAAATATACATTAAAAGCTAATAGAGTCCAAATACTGTCTTTAATGGAAACTTCAGCACATGAGAAAACATGTCTAACGGTTAAATATGATAATATATACAAGAAGCAAGACTTCTGAATATGGCATTTTTTCCATACTTTTTGGAAATGGGAGAATAAACAATAATAAAAAGTTATGAGAGTGGAATATATTCTTTTTCTTCAGTCATTCTTTTCTCATTCTAAAAGCTGTTATGAAAAAAAAAGACTTTGAGAAACAATTTTAAAAATCTCAATGTACTATATTTAGTAAGATGAACCTGCATTTACATTTCCAAGTTTTACATTTCTAAGCCTTGCAAAACAATTTTCAGTCTTACAAAATTTGTTTTCTTTATTATTATTATTATTATTATTATTATTATTATTATTATTAGGCCAGTTAACATGTTTCAGAAATGCTGCAGCAGAAAAGATGCATGTAAGTGCTATAGTATTGAAATCAGATTATTTGTATGTATAGTTATCTAGTATGTTGTTTCTAAAATATTTTTTAAAGTATATTTTCTTTTGTCATAAGAAGGAGGTCAACAAAATAGATAGTCCCTCTCTGCTCCACACTGGTGTGGCCTCACTTCAAGTATTGTGTGCAGTTTTGGGTACCACAGTATAAACAGGACATAAAACTATTAGAGTGTCCAAAGGAGAGCTATGAAGATGTTGAAGGGTTTAGAGGGAAGGTTGTATGAGGAGCACCTGAAATCATTTGGTTTGTTGAGCCCAGAGAAGAGGAGACTGAAGGAAAACCTCATGGCGGCCTGCAGCTCCCTCACGAGGGGAGCAGAAGGGCAGGCACTGAGCTCTGCTCTCAGGGGACAGCGACAGGACCTGAGGGACCGGCATGGAGCTGGGACAGGGGAGGGTCAGGCTGGGTGCTAGGGAAAGTTTCTGCACCCAGAGGGTGGTAGGGCTGCCCAGGGAAGTGGTCATGGCACTGGGCCTGCTGGAGCTCAAGAAGCATTTGGAAAACACTCTCAGACACATGGTCTGATTTTTTGGTTGTCCCACGTGGAGCCAGGAGTTGGACTCCATGTTCCTTAAGGGTCCCTTCCTACTTGGGATATTCTATGATTCTGTGATTTAAGAATGTATAAAGACATTTTCTGTGATTGAGATTAAATTATAATTTGACTCCTAACCTGAAAGAAATAAATATAGTTTTAAAAATTTAGTAACAATTGCATATATTTTATTTTTTCTCCTAACGGACTTTATTTTTAAATTACGTTGTTTTACAATAAATCTTGCAGCTGAGAGGAGGCCAAGTGGTAGAAAGCTAAAGCTGTGCCAATTCTAAAAAAGGGGAAGGGAGAAGACAGGGAACTACAAGCTCATCAGTCTCAAATTCAGCCTAGGCAAAACAATGAAACAGCTGGTAAAAGTCTTGACTAATAATTAAAACAACAAAAACAAAAGACACTAACTAACGACAAGCAATATGGAAGTATGGAATTATGGAAAATAAATTTCCTGTAACTTAGTACTTGTTTAAATGTCACTCAGATTGATACAAGTAAGAGTTTTCTTGTACAAAAAATTTCATTGGAATTTTACCTGGTATTTTAGAACAACTTACCTAAATTCAGTAAATAGCCCACAGTAAACAGATGGGAAACAATCTGGCTATAGGTGCCACATATAGGTGCCCAAGAGGGTTATGAAAGGCTTAATTCTTTTCCTTTCACTGTGTACCATTTTCAGCCATGTACAAATAAATAAATAAATCCTTAAAATTATTATTAATCCATATGGAGAAGACACAAAGATTGAGGAAAAAATAAATAACAAAATAGTTCTCCCATTAAGTAGGGTAAAAGTAAAGTCTTTTTTTTTTTTTTTTTTCACTTAGAGAGAAAATTCTGTATGCAGGAGCAAAGAGCAAAGACTGAACTTCTCAGAGGGGGCAATATTTGCCCTGACCACCATGTTCAGGCATCCCCTCCAGATCCTTCAGCTCCTTTTGTAGAGTTAGTTTCCCCAGCCCAGAAGCTCACACAAGCAACTGTTGCTCTAGGGAGGTAAGCCATGCCAATGGCAGTCCTAAGAGAGCAGGCACGGCTATAATAGATCCAGTGGCTAGAAATGGAAACTAAATGAGGGAAAACTGCAATTAGACTCTCATTTCTGAAACAAATTGTAACCAATCTTTGCAACAACATTTTAGTGGCTGTCACGGGTTCTCTGGCAAGACTATTCATAATTTAAGCACTGAGTTCAGTCAAAGAATTCCTATGGGTCTATGCTGTGTAGGAGGTTGGACTACCTTGTCACAGTGGAACTTCCTCACCTTATAAATATGAATGATAATACCATCTATGTATTTCTTAAAGCGCAGTATCTGGATTTTACATAGGATTTTCAGCTTTCCTTTAAAAAATAATAAATAACATAAAAGCAGAGCCAAGCCTAATAAGGAAAGCCTAATAAGAAAAATGGAGATAGCTTTGTGCTTCTTATTTTTTAAGAAATCTTAGAACTTCTGAGTCTTTTTTTTTTTTTTTTTAATAGCATTTGCTTGACAAACTACAGATGTGCTCATGTTTTGCTTCATCCACAGTGGTTCTCCCAGGCATCAGTACTAAACTTTTTGCTATGAATGTGTCATATTTATCTATGGGAAGGCAAAATACTGATTTTCATTGTATCACTGTAATAATCTGTTTCTTCAGTTCATATTAAAGAGAAAATATATGAAACGATCAGGTCTCATCTGTTCCTCAGTGCTCCTCAGTTTGATGATATGAGACTATTCTTTCCCCACATTTTCTGATTACACACAGGGAATTGCCTCAACTAAGACTTTGCTGTGTAGTGCCTTTAGAAAGTTTTTCTTGTTATCACTTTGAAAAAGAATGTCTTGTTATCACTTTGAAAAAAAAAAAAAGTATGTAGCATAAATACTCTTCATGCCTTTAAATTTATTATCCTTCTAGATATTATACTCTTGAAACAATCAAAATAAATCTGACAATACAGTGCTAAAATTTAAAAAAGAAATAAAATCTACTGTAAGTGAAGACAGGGTCCTAACTCCCTTAAAGAGGAGTTTCATAAACTTTAGACACAATATGAACTATGCTGGTGATCACCCTTAATTTTTCTGCTGTTGGTTACCTGTTGTTTGAGTTTCTTGTGTGCTGTGAAAGCTGTAATATTTCTTCTCCTGAAAAAATAGTAACTGCCCTTCTAAAGCTTGTGAATGGTCTCCCATTGGAGCAACTCTGTGCAGCACTGCTTGTTACTGTTCTTCTCTTTAACAATTAGCATTCAAAATAAATTTCTCAGAGAGGGTGAGTTCAGATGCAGCCCTGGTGTTTTTTTTTTTTTTTTTGTTTTGTTTTGTTTTGTTTTTTCTGCTTACTTTTTCCCCTCAAAATGTAACAGGTAGGGAACTAAGAGAAGAACACAGCCTTTATGTTATATGGCCATTAATTTTAGTCCCAGGGATGGATAGCATTCCAATTCACACTCCTTTGTTGTACTGCATCTGTGATTACCCTGGAGAATAAAAAGAATGAAAAAGTAGCTCCCTTGACTCTCTTCTTTATTACTCCAGGCATAGAGTATCATTATCAGCCTTAGAGTTGACATAAGAGCCCTCAGGTTTGTCAAAGTACAAGCAGTGAAATAGTAGTTAAGATTCCTTTTGGACATTCTTTCTCCACGTGGTATCACCTAAACAGTTTATTTCCAATCACTTCTCGACTATGTAGTCATGAACCTGGATTCAACACACTGGACTATATAGGAATAAATTCTTAATAATAATCGAGTCTGTGTTTTCTAAAATAACCCCCCAAATGTACTATTTTCCGGTCAGCATTAATATATTCTATTCTATATTGTGCATTCATACACAAGCCTATTATTTCCACCTTCCTATTATATAAATTAATTAGTTAGGAAATTACCAAACATTAATAGCAGGCCAGTAAACACTCAATATGGGAATGGATTTCTCCAGTGTGGTGGGTTTTCTTTTTCTTTTGCTTCTAATTTAGTACTCAGCTTAGATTGTATAGTTTTTCTTGTTTCTGGGAAAAAATAATTTAATTTCATCACTTTATTCTTAATTACAATACATTGAAGAAAAATGCATGAAACACATATTTTTGAATTTCTGCAAGAAAGGAATTCAGAAGGACTATAGACTATTACAAAGTGTAAAAAATGTGGATATCCTGATTCAGCTACAGACCGGTGTGCTGATAGATAGGCTACATTTGCAGTTATAGTGGTAAAATCTGGAAACCGAGGGATATCTTAGATGTTTTTCTTATGATGATATGAATTCCACTTGGAGGTTTCATTTATTCCCACCTGATTATGAAGGCAATTTAGGGGTATTAATTGAGACTTGAACTTCTAAGTTTTAAATTCCCAAATTAAAGCAGATGAATCCTCCACAAAATGACAGTCAAAATTAAATCTATGTCTTTCAAAAGTAAAAAGATTCAATAGATTTTTCTTTTTTTTTTTTTTTCCTGAGATGTTAACACAGCACACATGCCACCTAATCTTTCTGTTGAAAAATTATGACCAGATGTATTATCAGCATTCTTGTTAGTCTTTTTGTGCCCATTTTCTCAGGTAGCTTAATTCCAGAAGAAATGGTACTAATACAAGATAATACTCCTTCTGTGGAGATACAGTACTTTACACAAATGCACCCCTTAAGCATGAGCCATTTTCTTAGCTTCCTAGTTCTTTTGAAAGTAAAATTCTGTGAGCCTGATCCTGCATTGGACAAGTCTTGGCATTCAGTGATTATATGTGGTGTTCAGTGATAGACATGAACAAGTTGTTATTTCCGGAAAATCAAGTTAATTAAAGAGTCTCTCAGCTGCTTTCACATTGGGTTTTCATTGTTTCATGGGGTTTCATATGTTTTCTTAAAGCATCAGAATGCAGTTTTCACCAGATGTGTTTCAGTGTTTGATATTTAAGCAATAATGAGTAAATGTGACTTGTGAAGCATGCAGCTGGAATGTTGCTTTAATTTGTTTCTAGGTTTCCTTGTATAACACGGTATATTACCTCTCTTTCTCCTCCTTCCTACATGCCTCCTGTTCTACACTTTCAGTACCATGTTATTACACACCCTTCACTGATTACATCCTCTTCACACCCCCACCTTTCCCTTTTTCTATCTGTCACATTCTGCACCTGTATCCATAAATGTAGAGAATAGAAGGTGTAACCTGGGAAATATTTTTTTGGGAGGTATCTGAACTTGTCAGAAATCTTTTTGTTGCAGAATTACAGTTTTCATCATGCCTTTCAGCCAACACTGTGAGAGAGCCCACCTCTGTTGCTTCCAGTTCAAAAACTTTATAAAAATTGCATATATATCCACGTGGTTCCAAAATCACTTGGCTAAAGCAGCCAGAATTCAGCCATAATATTCTGCGCTTGCAAAAGCATTTCAGTTTAGAAAAAAATATAATGAAATAATAGAAAAATTCAAGAGCTTTACAGAGTTGGAAGGCAGGATGTAATGCAGACCGTAGTGAATATGGCCTTTGGTGGTTGGACATTGCACTGAGAGTAGGAACATTGCTGAGACTGAAGAGATGAAATGTTGATCATAGATTAGGGGAACTTCTTTTCTTCACTGGGGTGGTAAAGAAGGATCACAGGAGAAGGGAAAGGATGCAGAAAATTCTGATACATGAAACACGACCTCCAAATAACTCTACTGCTGGGTTCCAGATAAATACTGTGACACCTAGAGAGGTAGGTTTCACAGCTGACCTAGAAAAGTCTTGGATATCTAAAAATTGTTTTCTTACTCAGCACATTTTTGTGCTGATGGAGATGGCAAGAGCTTTCTATAATGATTTTATTCCTTTTCTTCATAGCCTTAAATAAGTTTTGATGTCTACCGACAACAGAAAAGAATCAGGAATATGATTTGACTGATACTGACCAATATTTTTACAGCAATAAGAAAAAACAAAAAAGATTTGCAACTCACTGTTCTGTGATATTGGAACAGGACTTAGTGGGTGGACAGGAAAAGCATCCAGGGAGTAGCAATATGGATTGAGCCAAAATCGACTTTTCCCTTTGTTTTCAGAAAAGCAAAACCCTGACTTCTCAAATTGATACAAAATTGGGTCTTTAACTTAGTTTTGAATTTAAATAATTACTTTAACTGAACTGTTAATTGTTGGAACTGCTTATAAAAGAAAACTGCTGTTTTCAAGCAAAATGTGGAAACATCTTCTACAAGATTCCAGAATTAAGACTGGAAATTTCTCACCTTCCCTGATTACCCACTGAATGCAATTCATTTTACTTTCCAGAGCTCTAGCTTTGACAACTTTCCTATTAATTAGTAAAATATGACTCTTTCTATAGCCAAGGGAAAAAGAATCAGCAACAATTAGGAAATTAGTGATTAAAACACCCAGTCAAGGCTGAGATACCCGTCACAGCAATTTGAATCCAAGTCTTTCCACTTCATGGGAACCATCATTAGCAACCTTAGTGGAAGGGAATGAAATCCTGAATTGTTCCTTCCATCTTATATTGAAATGTTTTGGAAAAGCTTCACTGAAAGTTCTTGTTCTGCAGTCATTTCTTGGAGGCAGAGGGAAGCCAGGATTTAGAGACTGAGACCTTCCAAGAGCATTATACACTGTATTTGCTTTTGCATGTAAATTTTTTCTGCATCCTCCTGCATCTATTATTTCCCCTTGTAATGAACCTATCAATTAGGCAGATGAAGCAAAAATAGCATAATAGAAATAGTGAAGTTTTCAAATTCTTTAGTAAGGGATGCACTTCCTTAGGGACTTGGCATAAAACCATTCTAGTTTTCAGAAACAGAAATGTTATTAACTATTTCTTGCCTCCATGTAGTCATATAAGTTTTTCCATGAGTAAGAGATGGAGTAGTAAACTCACTGAATTACAGCTGGCAAAGAATAAATGTTTTAAGGTCCAGAACTGTGATGGTTCTGCTCTAGTGACTGACTACTCCATGGTAACTATGGCCAGTGAAAGATGAATGCGTTCTTTTCCACTGAGCATCTTCACAGAAGTGCATAGAGATGAAACAGAATTGAGTACAACTGACATAGTGATCTACTGAATATGAAAACAACTTTGAAAAGATGTGGAGAAATCCCTATCAAAATGATGTTATTGCAACAGTGACATGATTGAGCCTGGATTTCATCTTCCAGAAAGCATAGGAAACTGTTCCCTTGCAATGAAGATTTTATTCTATAAATTAAATTGCTAAGATATAGTTTTTCCTTTCAGTTCTATAGCAGCATCCCAAAAGTATAGAAAAATCATTTTCTATTTTCTTTTTTCTTTTATTTATTTTCTGGTTTTATTTGCTGAGACTTGGCAATGCTGAACATAGAACTCTGACAGTAAATCGAGATGATGAAAATGATCAGACCTTATATTTACACCATTAATATATTTACACCATAAATATATTTACCCCATTAATATATGGTGTAAATATAAGGTCTTTCATTCTCTCCTATTCTTTGTCAACCTTTTATTTAAGGTGTTAAGGCATTGTTATGGCCACCAGAGCCATTACCTCTTTGGATAATACATGCCATAAGATTTCACCAAAGAGTTCCCTCAGTGTGAGAAAACATTGTACTAAACTTATTTTGTTCTCAGGCTGAATTTCTATGTCAGTGCACATTTTCTGTGGGTGACTTCTTAAGAAAGGAATTTGTGAATATGATTCACTTCAAGCAGCCACATGTGAAGATTGAACCTTCCCAGTTCTGATTGCACCAAAATGCACGGCGGGCAATAATCATACCCTCCTCATTAAGGCCCCAGTCAGCACCAAGCAGATGATTTCCATGTCAATTCAATTAATTAAGTTTCAGGGACAGCTGAGCCAGCAGGTCTACTGTGGAATCAAGGAAGCTCTATGTTTCCCTATACTCTATATTGCTGATATCTTAGAAATATCAGTTCTGGTACTGAACACCTAATATAAAGCATAGACTCAGGAGCTGGGCTGGCCCTAAGAAAAGACAAAATACTTTTATTAGCTGCATAAGTCTACAGGTTCTCAAGTGACTTCTTAATAGATTTCCCAGCAGACCTGCTCAGAGGCCTGACATGGCTTGTAATAAAGCTCCTCTTACACTAGCTTTATGCCATTTAATTTGCACTCTCAGTTCAGTATGGGTTTCCTGATATCTCAAATTAAAAGAACTATGTTGTAGCTCACTGCTGAATTTAAACTATGTGGAATTACTAGCGTAAACATGCAGTTAAGACAATACAGTACTCTTCGAGCTATGTATCAATGTATAAAGTCACAACTAAAGAATGCAGACAGAATATGTGAATTATTCATGAAATACTCTCAAAGAATCATAAAACTGAAAACTCTCATACTTCTTTACTATTCTCAAAACTTTTGGAAGTGCTGCAGTAAAGACAATTGAACTTAACCTTGAATAAATACTGTTTCTTTATACTCCCATCTTTGGTTTGACATCTACTATAAAAAAAGGAGTAGGGTCTAGTGCACAACTGAAAATGTTTGAATCACTGAACCTCAAGATGCACAAAGTTTGAATCTAATTTTTGTTGTATGAAAGTTTCTGTTCCACATCATCTGTTAGGTTCAGCATTTACCAATCTGGATTTACCAATAGACACACAAAACCAAAAATTTCTCATTGATTGAAAAAACTGGGCAATATGGACTACTGTGGCATGCAATTTGGAATTTTTAAACTATTTAAATTTAAATTTAAACAAATTTAAATTTGTTTCAGCTCACAGATAAAAAATATCTAAGGACAGAAAAATCTTGTTCTATCTCGCCTGATAAGCAAATAAATACATTTACTTCAGAAAACATAAAACTAAAAATATGAGATTACAATTTGATCTCCTTTGCTGTGTAAACTCAATCATGCATGTACAGTCTAGCATGCAGCATACTTCAGTCTTTCTGAACTTACCTGGCAAAAGGGAAGTCTCCTTGATGTCTCCTGAATTCTATGTTATTGCAAACATGTCTTTCAATGAATCTTTTTAATGTGTGTATCTGTATACATGTATATATGTGTGTGTATGTCTGTTTCTATATATGCAAAATAATTATTGCAGCCACCTTTGTTGATGATGCAATCAGTTATAAGCAGATTTAATCATTGCTGTGATAAAATATTGGACTTTTTCCTTCTCTGTCTTTTAAAGAAACTGTTACATTTTGATAGATTATAGGAATATTAAAACAGATATTCATTCCTTATATCTTTGGAGTTAAGTGAAAGGTTCTATTATAGAACTTACTTGTTACGTACTGAAGTTAATACACTTTTTTCAGTTCTTAAGGTGAAAAATGTGTGTTTCTAGTCTTTAGATAAGGGAAGCAACGTGCTCTCTTTAAAAGCAGGTTACTTGTTTACAGAGCTGAAATGTTAAAAAATAAAATAAAAATCTGAATATATATAAGCTGTTAAACCATTCTTTTCCATGGCAACAAAGGTTAATTGGAAGATTGTTTGGAACCATTACCTCAAGTATATAAAACAAGCACAGACTGAAAAAAAAAAAAAAAAAAACCAAACTAGAAATTAAATTCAAAAGTGAGTGTAACCATAAAATAAAATCCAACTTAATCAAAAAGACTTTCACCTTGTAGAGCAATTTTACAATAAAATTCCTTATCTTTTTGTTGTTTTATTTTAACAAACTCTGCTGATGTGCATGTTTTAGCAATATATATTGTCTTAGCAGCCATTGCTTCAACTACTTTAGCGTATTCCAAACGTGTCAATAACCAGTATTGCCAGATCACTGGACACCTAACTTGGGTCACTGTATGCCCAGTATATACTTTTCTGGGTAGGAGTTTTATACAGAGTCTAATGAGTATTTTAGGACCTGTTAGGGATTCCTGCTTTTAGGCCGCTTTGGAAGATTTAGGAAAATTGCCATCATCCTTTTTCCAAGTGCCGTTTGAACAAATTTTGTTAGTGTGCTAGAAAAACAGACTAACAGGAAAGTCCATCTACAGAGGGATTAACAAAGCTCTACACCAGTAACATCTGCAGTAAAAAACACTCCCAGAGGGACAGCAGCAGCTGAGATGGGGTAGACTCAGAGGAATACATCCTTTCCCATATTCACATACTGCCTGAATATATGCTCTCAGAGGTCTTGTCTGCTGGGTCAAGAATACCTGAGCTGTGTTTCATCCCACTGTTACCTATAACTGAGAAGATGCCCCGAAGAGGACTGTGCCATTTATATAGTTTGAATGGTACAGTAATATTGAAGATGGTGATCAAACTATACTGATGATATTTGATGCAAGTGACCAGTACAGTGTAGAATTTGCTACACATTCTCCTTCTGAAGAAAATTGTATTTAAAAATAAAACATTTAAGAAAACATTAGCGAAAAGAACATTATTTAAAGTAATGTGCATGGAATTACCAGATCCTAAAAGTAGTATTCCCAATGTCACTTCAATGCAGCTCTTTAAACATGGTCATACTTCTTTCATGACCACCTCTGTATTCACAGCTTTCAAGGAATTCATACTTTTTCACAGTATATTTCCTGATCTGGAAGTATATCAAGGGTGAAGACAAGAAAGCTGGGTACTGAGGAGTGACATAAATCTTTCAGTTACTACAGAAGGAGAACAGGAATTTACCATAAACTTCATTCTCATCTGTAGCATTTCACATAATTTCTAAACATAAGTGCATTCACAATGCTGATGAGAAAGAACCAAAGAACATCTGATTTTTTTTCATCAATACTTGAGGGAGAGAATGAAAGTGTCTCGGTGTATGAGTGATAAGCCACATTATGGCTATTGTCTGAGATGCAGGAGGTTCCAATTTCCACTGTAATGAGGATTTAATTACTTGCTACTGAAGTCTTATAGTCCAGTATCTTGTTAGTGGAGATGTGCTGTAATAAGAACATTTGATTCCAAATAATACTCAAGTACTGTTCTCAAGAACACTCAAGAATTTGAAAAGTGTGATTGTAGTAATATTTGGAAAGTTTTTTATATACTTGGATTCCTGGGCAATACTGGTTTAAAAAGTAAATCATACTGGAAATGTTTAGTGTTTTTAATTGCTTATGTTGTAAATAGTAACTTAGAATTGCACAAACTAGCTGTTGTATTGCTTGTTTGCAATGCATACCTGTAATCTGCAAGGCATGTATCTAACTTTATCATACATTACCAGTCTCATGGCACTTGATAATAAGTTACAGAAAACTGTAAATAGTAAGAGACAGAAAACTGGTGATGTTTTCATAAATGTATCTGTAAAGAACACAAATGTTGCCCCCAAGAAACTAAAATAGTAAACTGAAATATAGATATGTTATTCTTTTCTTCTCAGTAGATGTATCCTGGTTAAACAGAAGCATTGATATATTCTGCATCATCATTCTTGCCACAATGCTTTTTGACTTCTCAAATATTCATCTATTTTTCTGCTCTGCGTAAGGGGAGAAGAAACAAGGTGTGGAGTTCAAAAACTCCTGGGAGGTCACACGGGACTTTTTCGTCCAAAATAACTTGCTGCTGGAAGTTAAAACATGGGTGCAAATGAAGCTTATGATTCTGGGCATCACTTGATCCCCTGAAGGGACCAGACAAAACACACCAGCACCTAGGCACCCTTCATGGTATCCAGGCTGGGGCCAGCACACTCTCGGTGGGCGTTCCCTTTTCCTCTGAAGCAGTACTTACTACCCACAGACATGACGTGATCCATACTAAGCCAGTCCTGGTGTAGCAAAAGAGAACCTGGGACTGTTTCTAAAAAGGAACTGAGCTACATGAAAGTGTACAATACATGTATGTCTATGAGGTGTCCCTGGCCAAGGTGTTGGTAGCATGGCAGCTGAACAGGCCTCTGAGAGGAGAGGCTGGTGCTGTCCTGTGCTGGGCACAGCCTGTTGCAGCTGGCTCCAATGCCCCCAGCCATAAACATTAGAGAAAGAGAGGTGGTGTTTCAGGTATGAGAGCAGATACTGCCCTGTATACTGTGTATGAGGCTATGGTGAAGCAGGTGTTTCCCTGCAGCCCATGGAGAGGACCAGGCCGGAGAAGATATCCACACTTCAGACTATGGCCAAGGAAGTCCATCCTGTTCCAGAAGGAGTGTATGCCATGGAAAGGTCCAATTCTGGAGCTGCTAGGTATTGACTGTATCCCCCATTGGCCATCTGTGCTGCTTGAGGGGATGGAGAATGGAGGAGCCAGGAATGGAACTCAGTCTGGGAATAGGTCAGGGAGGTGTTTAAATTTTTGTCTTTGTTTCTCACCATACAACTTATTTTAATTGGCAACACATTCAAATAATTTTCCCTCAGTCACATCTGTTTTGTCTATGAGAGTAACTGGAAAACTATTTTTCTGTTTTTATCTGAGACTGGGAAAAGTAGTTTTCCATTTAGACTAGTCCAGTCTAAACCACTTAGCCCTACACTGTACCTGTCCTAGTGCCACCTTGACATCCCCAAATGATGAGTTGCAACATGACTAATATGTATCATGACAGCACTTTTTATAATGTTCTTCCTATATTAAACCAGTATCTTTTCTTAACACCTTCAGAGTAACATTAGGTTGTCATATTTGGCTTTGCAAAATATGAATTTTATGCAGCTCCTTTATATCTATTGAGATTTCTGGGATAGGTCGAGCTTGAAAAATCAGAGAAAGACTCACTGTAGATGTTAAATTGCCCATAAGTTTAAGCCTTTGGGTCTCACCTAGGCAATATTCTAACTCTGTGTGTTGGTTGTGTTGCATTATCTGATTAGCAATCTCTTTGATTCAAATAATAACCATAGAAAGTAAATAAGATTCCTTTAGAAGAGAATTACAAGAGCTATACCAGTTCTCATGACAGTCTACTGTAAACACATTTGAATTCTAAAAAAATAGTTTATATATTTTGATAAAACTTCTAAAAAAGAAGCTACTAAGATCTTACTAACGTATCAGTAATGTATTATTGTCATTGACTTAGGTCTATAATTTTCTGAGAAACTGAGTTTTGTTTTAAATATATGTAATGAAAGATTGAAAAAATGTTCAGTAAAAGTGCAGTTTTTGAATCCTGCCCTGGATTTGATGTAATATATAATATTTCAATCAGTGAATTCGGAATTACAACCATATGCATTTTATGTGACTTTATAAAGATTTCTATTGATAATGTATGTTTTCAAGCAGAGAACAGGTAAGAGAGAGACATGTTTTTCTTTGATGAACACAGATGAAAGTTACTAAAGATAGAGTATAAAACATCCTAGTTATGCACTTGATGGTAACTGACCTCACATGGAGGTTTGTATGGAGCCTGTATAACTCAGAATGCCCTCTGTGTCCTTCCCCACTGGACTGACACTCAAAGATGTGACTCTTGCCTGACACACCAACTTTTTTTCATTCTGTTGTCCAATTGGCCATTTGCTATGTGTGAACACACCATGCATCTGTGACCTTAGAGCACCCTCTGACTGACTTGCCACTGCCTCAGATTAGGAAGTGCTCATATGTAACAACATGCTGATATACATGTATATGGAGAGAATTTTGTACGCACAAAAAAATGAGTATAAGAATATCTATAAATAGATTTAATTTATTGAATATAACCAGGAAAAAAATCAGGACAATAAGGAAAGGACCATAAGTTTTCCCAAGGAGATGATAACACAAACCAGAAGAACCAGCCAACACATTTATAAATCAGAAAATTTTATTTTGAAATGAGTCTCACCCAGAGATGGCAGGTGATACAGAACTTCCCTTGTCCATGGCTTTGGGGAGGGAGTTTCCAGCTGCCTGTCAGACCGTGGTGCAGTACAGTCAGGGTCGGTGTGTGTTCCCTTGTCCTGAGGTCAGTGACTTCACAGATGGCTGAAGATGGAGAAATCTCCATCTTAGTGGCTGAGGAGGGCATGGGCACGGGGGTGCCATGGTCTGGCTGTGTCCCTGTCTGGCCCTGTGGCTTTGAAAGACAGCAGAATCTGAACAAACAAAGGGAGCAGTCACCCTCCATCCTCACAGGCAATCCCTGCCTCAGGCCAATGTAATTAGTCCCATGTCTTCTTGCAGCCAGGACGCACTTGTCCATATCACTGACCCCATGGAGACATGGGCCACGGCCAACCTGCTGCCTACTGTGATGTAGGCACTACAACTTTTTGGTTGGGATGGTGGAAGTCCCAGCCTTACAAAGCCTCCATCTTCTTCCAAAGCTGTCTCTCTTCTGCCTTGCTCAAATACAGTGTGACAGACAGCCCCCATAACTAAGTCTCATGTGGAAAATGGCAGACATGGAAAGCTTGCTCTTAACCCTGTCTGTGTGGGGACAATCTCTTGCCTGGAGCTGAGGTCCAACCACAGCCCTAGGTCCATCCCTTCCCACCTCCCCTTGGCCTCCTCCTTGCCGTCAAGGCCAGGGCAGAGTGGGGTAGAGTCCAGCATGAGTGTACAGATGAATAAATGCAGTGTCTAAGTGCTGGGGAGCAATTCAGGTGTTTAACACACTTGATCTAATCTACTTGGGCTGTCTTAAAGGCTGTGATCCTAATATCCTCTAATATATATCTGTAGTGTAGTTTGTAAAAGGACACAAGAACAATCTCTCTGAATATTAATCAACGTGTAGCTAGGCTGTATACTGAAGAAATTGTGTCTAGGTTTTTAATGGTTATTAGGGATGTGTTTAATAAGTGGTGCAATGCTTCTAAATGAAAAATTAAGAAATTCCCAATTGTAATCAGGTGAAATTTGCAGAGTAACTTGCTTCAGACTAGAATCCTCAAGGAGAATGCAGTCAAGCTTTCCTAATTATTCATTGTTGTTATTAACATAGATACAACTTTTAATTCCTTCATGAATGAATATTCTAAAATAATGTGCCAAGATTTGGCAATGACACAAAAGTTTATTAAAATTGAACTTTTAACCCATGTGTACTTTTAAGCTGTTGAACTTCATTGTCACCCATTTAAAATCTCAATCTCCAGTTTTTAAATGCAGTGCTAGATGAGATTCACCCATTCCTGAGAAGGCTGATTAAACCCCATACTGATAATTAGGTAGCTTTTTTCTCCAAGAACTTCAGATTTTAGTTTTCACATTATTCTATCTCTTAGTAAGACTGCTTCAGAAGCACTAGTGTATAAAGGGTGAAGAAGGAACTGCATTATTCAAGAATCAAAAGTAAACAGTATTGATAGATTGACAGTTGTGAAACACTATGATGATTACAGAATATCCAGAAATCTGAAGCTGCTATCTGAATGCTGAATATAAGATATTATTCATTTATCACTAATTTGAATGTTTTAAATTTTAGATTAATATTATGGTTCCTGAAAATGTTGAAATCATTTATAAGCAGCTTTTCTTGAGAATATCATCAGAGAAATGTATAAACTGGCAAAATTCAACCAAATATCTAAGAAAATTTCCTGAAAATTCAGACTCATCCTGTGATGTTATAATTCTCTGTATTATGAGTGGTGCCATGCACAAACATACTTTTTTTTTTTGTTGTTCTAGAAAATTGGGTTAATTAGGATGAATATTCTCATTTAGTTTTAGAGATTTAAGGCCGTGGAGTCTGCCTTCTGTCCAATACACTCCTCAGTAATGGCTGCATGACTCTAGTCTTGCAGATCTGTTAACTCACATTATGACTGCCTGCTTGCCTTAGAACTCAGCTTTACCTCCTTTATCTGTGTTACGGAAAGGGAATTGAGGGCTGCACTCTGAATCTCATCCTACCTTAAAATTGTGCACTGGCTTTTGGACAATGTTCTTAAGTCTCACAGTTTAAATATAGCTTTAAAATGCCTATGAAGAAAACAGAATACATTAAGTCTCATGTGGTGTTGTAGGTCAGTTTTGGAAGAGCCCAGCACTTTCTGTTACCTCAAGTGGGGTGTTAGGTATTGGCTAAAATATGTGTCTGTCACTGATACAACTAGTGAATACTTCATAATGCTTCATTTTGTTTGAGATTTTAGTAGCATTATTAGTTTTTACATTTTTGAAAGAAAAAAAAAATAGTTTCCTTATTTATGTTATACTATATTTTAATTAAAACAAAAATTCTGAATGTACTTAACTGTTTTCATCTGCAGTGTGTTTCCTTCTTTTCATCTTTCTGAAAAATGACTTGCATGCAATAAACTTTTTCTATCACCTCTGTCTTCACTGCAGAGAGAAGTAAAACTTATTCTTGCCATTCCTTGTAACAAAAGTTTCCATTTGGCCAGTAAGAATGCCAGCCTTCATACAAAGTGTTCAATATTGGTCGTGGTGATTTTCGTGTTTGTTTTGTTTTGTTTTTTCCTGAAATGAGAGAGCAACATGGTCTTTCTGTATTACCAATACAAATACTACAGATAGAAAGAACACCTGTACTGCTAGTGACACCAGCACCAAACTATCACTGCATGTTTTTCTTTCCTTTTAGCAATCTTAGACTTCAACAAATTATTTCATTTACAGGGTCACTCCTAGAAAAAAAGATAAAAACATTGGTCTTCATGAAGACTCCCTAAATGTACACCTATTTATTTGCACTTGATGAGTGCCATGATTACTTATGCTCATATTCATTAGTATTCCTTCATGTGCAATATGAGAATCAGGTAACTGAATTATAAGAAACAATTCATACATTGTATTCATGCCCACATTTTCTTTGCTTAAAATAAGCTTTGCCAGCTGATTCCATTGTCGCTGTTGTGGTCTCAGGTGTAGTGCTCAAAACTCAGTACTAGAGTTATTTTAACTTCTGTGATATCAGAAATTGTTTAGTGTTATTTTTTATTTATTTATTTTATTTATTTATTTATTAGTAATGCAGATACTTGCCCCAGAAAAGAGATTTCTGCCAAGAACCCCAGCTGAAGCAATGCACCTAAACTTGGCATTAGTGTAAGTATTCAGAAAAGCAATCCAAACTCCCTTACACAGTCCTACAGAAAGGGCTAAAAAACTTGAAAATGTTGCAAAACAGAAACTACTCACTGCTGTTGCTTTGATTTGTTATCTTGACAGGCTAATTATTTGAGTTTATTTCAATAGAAAAATACATCCCTGAAAACAAAGGCATTTTCAAAATTCACATTTGCATAGCAGCGAAATGAGACCAAAAACATAAGTGCAGAGTCATGAGAAAGAAAGGATGAATAACATAATGTGTTTTCATGTGCTCTTTTCACAATATGTCAATAACAGACATGAGAAGACCCAAATCATGTAGTTTAAGAATATGGAATTATTTAAGAATATGGAATTAGCAATTCTTTGACAGGAAGAGGAAAACTGAGTCTTAGTACTTTGTGATAAGAGCTCCTGCAAGCAGCAGAATTTTTATTTACCTTACTGTCTACAAGTGGGATAAATTCATTAATTCCTTCTAGCTGTCTTAATTCTGTGGAGCTGCTCATTTGACTTCAGGACAAAAAACATCTGACAAGAAAGCCATTTTTATGAACAGCCTTAGAATGTATATATATATATGTATATATATATATATATATATATATATATATACTTATTTACTTCATTATTACCGTAACATTTTTTCTAATCTTTTTATTTATTTATTATTTTCTCCTTAACTTTTTTTTTTTTTTTTTTCTTTTTTTTTAACATGGCATCTGAAATAACATGATCTGAATATTTGGGAAATTATGATAATTTCACATTCTATAACCTAACTTTATAAAACCTATAATATATTAACATTTGTTCAAACTTCCAAAACTATGGCACTTTTGTTTCCACAGGAAGTATTAATTATGGTCTGGTGTTTTTACAAGAGCAAAATGATATGATTTTCCCTACTGATTCTAAGGAGAAAGTGTCTCTGAATTGTCAAGCTCATTGAAATTCTAACGCCCCATGCAAATAAATGTTTTAGATTATTTTTGTAATTTTCAGACCTCTTGGCTGATGCACTCCAATTTTGAGAGTTATTGTGCATTGGAGAACAACATAACAGAAACTGCTCTGTAACTTATGACTTTTCTCATAACCACATGACTTTCCTGATTGCTTCTGATTCTGAATAAGCAAAAAACATAAGTGGAAGTGAATAAAGCCAAAGGGATTTGTGAAATTTCAAATTATGTTCTCTATGCATTGCATATATCCATGTGGAGGGATGCATTTTGTCTTGTTTTATGTTATGGACTTGTGTCTGTGACAGCTGACAAGATGTTAATTGATTTTTTTTTCTAAATACAACTTCTATAAAGCTAGAAAATGCTATCTCTTCTTAGAGAGAAATCAATAAAGAGCAGTTAAATCAAATGCCATGGCTATGCAATGTAGGATACTGTGGCTGAGAGAAAAATGGAATCTTTTCACTCCCTTGTTCACCATCTTGCTCCTTTGTAACCATTGCCTCTTGCCTGTTGTCCCATACATACCATTATGCCACAGTTATCTATTATACACATCCGCTAAGCTGCGTGTGCAAGTCTGAGAGCTCATTGTATTAATGGTGTCCACTCACAAGTGAGAGCAGAATGATGCCATCACATTATCCATTTGGTATATCTGACACTTCTCACATTTAATACAAATTATGAGTAATGTAGGAAGGTTAGGGGAGCATTTTTTTTTTCTCTTCCAGAAACCCTTTATCTTTTCTCATAGAGTCATTCTTCAGAGCATAAGGACTCTTAGCATCTTTAAATTGGAATTGCATCAGCTCCTCATAGCGTGGGATGAAAGCTATTGTTACACTCTTCCTTGCTGATATTTCTTATGTATTTTCTATTGCATTTTGGCTACTTTGTTCACTGATAAAAAATTATGAATATTAGTTCTACACACTGTTAAAGAGCTGTCAACCCCTTAAATATAGCGTGTACCCATGGGGAAAAGTCACAAATTCCTACAGAAAGAGTGAAACCTTTTGTCTAGCCTTCCCAGAAAACCACAATATATCGTGGCAATAGTCTCTTTGGAGAGTCTGTGCCACTTTCTTGGTCCAACCGTTTTTGCATTTTCTTATTGGAATGCAATCAACAAATGCAGACTGCGTTTCCTATTTTACTTAGGACACATATAAGCTGGCTGGATTTATTTATTTTTTTTATATATATATATATATATATATATATTTTTTTTTTTTTTTTGTCAGTATCGTTTCCTGATAGAAAAGGCAGCAGAAAAAAAAAAATAATTAAAAAAATATTTTCTTTCTGCTTAAGTCAAATTACTATATTTTGAAATCTTGTGTCGTTTGTTTTCAAGAAAAAAATATATTTGATTTTCTCCACCAGCTAATTGCCTTTTAAGTATTATATTTGGGTCTCTCTCCTTCCTTATCAATCAGTTTCGTTAGAAGAAAGCATGTAACACAATTCAGTGTTGTTTTTCCTCTAATATGCTTGGATCTATAAGGGTAATATAATCATTCAAATGGGTGCTGGCATGTATATGCAGAGAGCTACCAAGCTCCAAAGTTTTGGGGTAGCAATTCAAAAGCATAATCTTGCATTGAATTTAACTGAAAATAAAACTGAATTAAGTCAGCTAAGACAAACTAAATTTTGCTTCAGTTCCCATTTGGAAATTCCAAATCGTGTCATTTTGACTTTTTCCTTATCTAAATTTCCATCAGTTGTAGATCAATTCATTTTGAATTTTTATTTCATTATAGAAAAGTCAGGTTTCATATTTTCATTCAAAATCTTAAATCATTGATAAATTATTCACGATGAAAGATTATTATTATGCTCTGTTACATATGAACCTCTTTAAAAATTAAGTAATGATTCCTACAGGTATTTCCTTTATATCCCTTACAGTTAAAGATACTGACAACATGGTTTTCTTTCTTACAGTGAATGAGGCAGGAGTCCTCTGTGATCAGGAGCTCAATCATGATAAAAGGGGCAAATGGAAGTTTTACAACTAATCTTAATTCTGGTTGTTCTGATGTTGGGATTAAGAAAAAGTCAAAACTACTTCAGCTGAGTCTTTCTGTTTGTACCTCATTTAATGTGAGACTCATTTAATGTAGGGTGAACTGATCATTTTTCTTCATTAAAGGTGCCTCTGAAGTCTGGATGATGCCAAGTTCTACCATTTTTTTCTGAGCTCTGGCAAAGCTTTGCAGTTTCATGAGGCAATGTTGAAATTGCAGAATGACTACAAACTACTGATGAAGGAAGAATCTGTGCCTCATAACATTGAAGACATGTGACACTTTTCATAGGTATTTGTGATACCTGTTAAAATTTCCTTTGCGATATTAGAAACATTCTTTTAACAATTTAATGGTCTTAACCATTTGACACAAAAGGGAATTTTTGAAGTCTTCTTTTGTATTGATTATTTTTCTTTAATTATGGCACCCTCCTAGAGGTTATTCCAGAGTGCTGGAATAACTAATTCAGATTAGATTAGTACATTAGAATAACTAATCTACCTCACAATATCCTTTCTCTTGTGGCTGGTGGACTCTTGAAGGGTTTGCTATTTTTGTTTTGGAGATGAATGAGAAAGATGAGAATTTTGTTTTTTGTCTTCCTTCCTTCCTTCCTTCCTTCCTTCCTTCCTTCCTTCCTTCCTTCCTTCCTTCCTTCCTTCCTTCCTTCCTTCCTTCCTTCCTCCCTCCCTCCCTCCCTCCCTCCCTCCCTCCCTCCCTCTCTCCCTCCCTCCCTCCCTCCCTCCCTCCCTCCCTCCCTCCCTCCCTCCCTCCCTCCCTCCCTCCCTCCCTCCCTTCCTTCCTTCCTTCCTTCCTTCCTTCCTTCCTTCCTTCCTTCCTTCCTTCCTTTCTTCCTTTCTTCCTTTCTTCCTTTTTCTGTTCTTTCTTCCAGAGAATGTTCAGGAAACCTTAACCAGCTTTCAGTTAATTCTGTTCTCTCCAGCCTTAGTCTTCTCTGAATTTTGTGTATCATGGCCCAGAAAATATATTTTGGCCCTTCTGCATTGCCAGCATCCTCTATTCCCCAATAGTCTATGTATATAAATCTACCTTACTTCCCTTCACAGCTCTTGCTCTTCTGCTTTTAGTGTTTAAATCAGTTTTCTCCATTTCTTGATCCTAGAAGAACAATATCAAAAGAATGGAAAATAAATGTTCCTTGTTCAGATAATGTAGACTCACCACTGCTAACTCTCTAAGACCATCTGGGCCTAAAGCTTTGACAATCAGTTATGATTTGAAACTTTGATTATCAAAAGTACAGTAACAGTCATATTGTTTATATAAAATATGCATCTGCTTTACTAAAGTCAAATCATAAGCCTTTGTGGACGATAGTTTTGCAAATAAAAGGTATACTCATTTGATTCAGTGTAGGCAAAATAATAATTTATTTTTATTTTTATTTTTATTTTTATTTTTATTTTTATTTTTATTTTTATTTTTATTTTTATTTTTCATATGTTGAAGATAAGATTTGACTTGCATTTCATAGAAAAGCATAGGCTTTGTAAAGCATGCATTGTAGAATGTCTCCATTCAAGGATTTGCCAAAGTAATGGGTTACTGCAAATGCTGTCTTTGAAAAGCTGTCGTCTTCAGTAATAGCTAGTGCTGTTAGGCTCTGCATACTAAGCTTGATGCTTTTCTTTGACCATAAAATGCTTAAGTAGTTTCCTCTTTTTATTTTTTATTTTTCCTAAAACGGCCTAGAAACAAAAGTGAAATTAACCTTGAAGACGATCATTGCTACATTTTGATAGAAGGAAGTATGATCACCAACAGCCCCAGTGAAATGAAGGATTCTGGACAGTATCAGTGCTTAACCTCCAATGTGTTTGGCAGTATATTAAGCAGAGAGGTGTTCAGTTTTCATGTGAGTAACTTTTTTTTTTTTTTTCTATTCACACAGATGTGTCTGATTTTTATATTGCTTGATAATGCTCTAAATTATAATGTAAACATGCTACAAAAAGCCACAGTGCCTACTGAGTTCATTGGTTTAGGATTAGAAATACAAATGCTTAGTGGGAAGGTGTGGTTGGATTTTTTTGGGCTTTTTTTCTACAGGCCAGTCAGTTTCACCTCTGTGCCTGGCAAGTACATGGAGCAGATCCTCCTGGATACTATGCTAAGGCACATGGAAAATAAGGAAGACATCGGTGACAGCCAACTTTGAGCTTTGAGCTCTAGGGCTCTGAGCAATGTGGTCTATTGAGAGGTGTCCCTGCCCATGGCCAGGGATTGGAACTGGTTGGGTTTTAAGGTCCCTTTCAACGCAAACCATTCTTTGATTCTGTGATTTTGACTTTAAAAATAGAACCAACTACTAGGGAAAATAGTACATGATGACAAATGAATACTTCTCAATGATATATTTCACTGATGGCTAATTATCTGAAATCACTTTGCCACGCTACCCAAGCAGGAGAAAAAGTACTGCAAATTTAGGCATAGAATTGGATAAATTGCATCTATATTCCAAGATAGTGGACATCTATAGCGATGTGTATGTGAACATTAGAGTATTGCCAGTGGGAGGAGGGGAGCAAGTGAGTGCCTGTGTACGGTTTGGCTGCCAGCCACAGCACAAGAATATAAAAGTTTTATGAAATAACCTGTGCTAAGTACACGTACATTGGTAGGTTTTAGTTTGATCTCTGCCTCCCCCAAGTCTTCTTAGTACAAATTTGAATAGCCTATAGGTAGGATTTAAAAATTAAAATTTAATATTTATGTCTCAACAATGGATACTACAGGTACCTATAAGTGAGTTAAAAAGGAAGCATATCTCCTCAGTGACTTGAAACTGATAGGAAATTGAAAAAAGAGTTTACAAAATGACAAAATCTACCAGTGTATTGGGTTGTATGGCAACGTTTTGATAGGATGGATGCTGTAGTGGTGGCCTTTGTGAAAAGAGATCAGAGTCTGCCCCTGTGATGGACAAAGTCAATTTCATCTGGCTCCAAAATGGACTGACCCACTGCTAACCAAAGCTGAGCCAGTCAGTGACTCTGGTGGTGCCTCTATAATAACATACATGTATGTTAGAAAGGGAGCAGCAGCTGGGAGAAAGGAGTGAGAAAAATGTGAGAGAAAAAAAAAATGCAGATACCAAGGTCAGTGAAGAAGGAGGAGGAGGAGGTGCTCCAGGTGCCAAAGCAGAAGTGCCCCTGCAGCCCATGGTGTACCCATATTGGAGCAGGTAGCCAACTGCAGCCCATGGAGATCCCATGCCTGAGCAGGTGGTTGTGGCCTGAAGGAAGCTGCCACCTGTGGAGAGCCCATACAGAAACACACTCTGGGCTGGAGCTGCAGCCTGTGGAGAGGAGCTCACACAGGAGCAGGTTTTCTGGCAGGAACCTGTGGGGAACCTGTGGATAATCAATACTGTAGTCCCTGAAGGACAGCACCCTGTGGAATGGATCTGTGATAAAGAGTTAGTTATGAACTACAGTCAGTGGGAAGGACCCATACTGAAGAAGTATGTCAAGGACTGTATCCCATGGGAGAGGGATCACACACTGGAGTTGAGGGAAGGAAAAGTGTTAGGAGGAAGAAGTAGCAGAGATGAAGTGTTACGAACTGACCCCAATCCCCATTCCCTGTCTCCCTGTGTTGCTCAGGGTGGGAAGGATGTAGAAGAGTCAGGAATTAAGTCGAACCTTGGAAGATGAAGGGCATGGGGGAAGATGTTTTTAATTTTGTTTTATTTGTCACTATCCTACTCTATTTTTAATCGGCAACAAATGAAATTAATTATCCCCAAGTCAAGTCTTTTTAACTATGACAATATTTGGTAACTGATCTCCCCATCCCTATCTTGACCTACAAGTTTTTCATCTGATTTTCTAAGCCCAAGGAGAATGAGAGAGCAGCTTAGTGGGTAGCTGGCATCTCCAAGGTTAACACCACACAATCTGCCTTCCTTTGTATGTCTGTGCTGGGTTCCACAGCATCTATTTGGAACAGTGTGCTGCAAGTTTGATTGTAACTTAGGATGTATTTTTGCATACCTTTGCTAGATGTACAATCTCTATTCCATTAGGTCACAAAACAAAATAGTTTTCTCCATCTGTGGATTATTTAACCTCTCACTAGTGTGCCACCTCTGTGGTTATTCTAGGATTTAGCAAGATTTTTCCTCTTCTGTTCCTGAAATATAGATATGAAAAGCACATCTTACAAGACATGTAGAAAGGAATAAAGTAAACAACATAAGATGCTGGGCTCAGTAGAACGGTTTAGTTTATGTAGGTGTTGTCTGTGAACTGCTGCAATTTAAAATGTTTCCCTTAAGATTAAAAAAGCTCTTATTTTCTAAACATATTTTTTCAAACTTTGAAAGGACTATATGCAACCTATTCCCTGTAACAAAACTCAGTTATATCCTCTAATGCACATGGATATTTATGTATAAAATGGTCCATTTTTTCTCATTTAACCATTCTTTTTAGCTCTTTAATCATCACCTTAAGACTCCTGTTTGCCTGTGGGTTGTGTCCTGCTTCCATCTCCCTTAGGGTGATATATAGTCCTAGCAAGAGAAAGGTCCAACTGTGATCAGAAGGAGCATAATAACCTCACATATCAATGTACATTTCTTTCTTGACAAACGATCATCATTTGTCCTGAAAATTCCCTGCATCACATGGTCCCCTTTGACCTTTTGGTCAATAAATAATGCATTTTCACTAAAGTAATTGTACTACCTTATTTGGCTGCAAAATCCCTTATACCAGAAAGCTTGATACATGGGACAGTGAAAAATTGCATTGTTGAAAGTCTCCAGTTTTACTAGAGCTTTTGGATGAAGACAGATTCCCTCTTATTATAACCTATTTTTCTCACTACTCAAAAACTTGATCTGAGTATAATCAAAATACCCAGCATTTCATAGACAAAATGATATTGCTTTTTTTTTTTTTTTTTTATAAGGATACTTTGGAAAATTGTCTAGAACTGTTGTGGTTTAACCTGGCTGGCAGCTAAACACCACGCAGCCGTTCGCTCACCCTCCCCCTCCCTCTCTGGGACGGGGGAGAGAAATGGAAAGTGAAGCCCGTGAGTTGAGATAAAGACAGTTTAATAAGACAGGAAAATAATAATAACAAAAGTAATAATAACAATAATAATAATACAATGGTGATAATAGGAAGATAATAATAATAATATGTACAAACAAGTGATGCACAATGCAATTGCTCACCACCTGCTGACCGATGCCCAGCCTAACCGAGCAGTCCGGCCCCCTCCCCCCGGCTAGCCACCCCTATATATTGTTTGGCATGACGTCAGATGGTATGGAATACCCCTTTGGCTAGTTTGGGTCACCTGTCCTGGGTCTGTCCCCTCCCAGCTCTTACTGCACCCCCAGCCTGCCTGTTGGCAGGACTGAGCAAAAGGCTGAGATGTCCTTGGCTTGGTGTAAGCACTGCTCTGCAACAATTAAAACATTGGGGTGTTATCAGCACTCTTCTCATCCTAAGCCAAAACACAGCATTCCACCAGCTACTAGGAAGAAAATTAATTCTGTTCTATCTGAAACTTCTGTTCTAACTGAAACCAGGACAAGAACAAAAAAAATTCTAAATCCAAATATACTGGGGGAGGGGAGAGGGGTTCTTTTTTATCACAGAGAAGTTACTTGGTCTGAGAATTGTCCATTCATAATTGATTGTGTTAATCAATAGAAATTTCTTAGCTGTCCCATTCACCCCCTGGAAAAAGGAGATCAAAGTTATATCTAACTTAAAAGTTCACAACAAAATTGACAAAACCTATTTGCATACTGGAAGACACAACCCTCCATTGTGTTTAGGAAACATTTATAGGTTTGAGGAGAGATTACAAGAGTCTGTAGTGTCTGTAGAACTATAAGCATTCTATAATCAAAATATTACATACTTCGTGATCAATGGGAAGATGAATCATCAAGATAGCCAATACTGCATGGTTTCTGACTGCTTTCAGAGGTTTTGTTCTGACAAATATGTGTTTTTTTTTCCACTTATTTGAAGTAAAACAGGTTCAAGAGCACAATAAATAAACTGCAAAAGCTGAGGTGTTGTCTTCTAGTATTTTGAGTTTTCTAGTATTTTTATTCTTTAAAATGGAACCTAAATTTAGAATTCTAAACTTTCTCATGTCTGTGGTTCAGTTTCTAAAAAGACCCTTGACTGAATAAGCACTAGTTGTTTTCAACTTTAACTGCGAGTTAATAAAGTGTTTTGTCTGGAAATAATACATTATATTTCCTACAGTGTGGTACTGAGTAGCTCAGAAACACATAAATCATGCTGAAACTGTGACTCTTGATGCAATCATACAGCATTGTTTCATGACAGACTGTTGTGTTATAACTAAGCATTCCCTTGTGAAAAAGTACCATTTTTTTCTTTGCTTTCCAGGCTTTTTTTTTTTTTTTTTTTTTTTTTTTCCCTAACAGAAACTGTACCTGAAAGTGCTAAAGCTCAAAGCTCTCAGGAAATTGCCCTGAAACTGAAAACCTCCAGGAAATTGAATGGACATACTGCATGCAACATCCAAGGTATTATGTCTCGGTTCTGTTTCTTGGGATTTAGTGTTGATGATTTTTATTATACCCAGCCACAGATACATTTTTATGAACACAGAATTCTGACCAGCCTGGAGGACAATAATAACATTAGACATATCAGGACGTGTTCTCCTACTAAGCAAGAGGTCAGTTGTTCTCCCCAGTATGCCTATTGTTGAGAAGTAACCGTTAAAGAAAATCATTACAATGGTCTTCCATGCAAAGCCTATAGAGGAAATATCTATAAATATCTTGTAAAAAGTGCTACTGAAAGGGAGATCTTTTTTACTTCCATCAAGCTATTTCAGGGGAAAATCTTTCATATAAAAAAGTTCCCAGTGCTTCGAGTCATAACACTGACTGTTCAGGATGGAAGTAAGATTTTATAAAACACTTCAAAACTTACATTCTAAATTCTGAGAGCAGCCATTCATGTGGTGAAGTTTTGCTCTACTGCACCATCCTTCAGTTGAGCCCTGCAAACTTATGTATAGATACAAAGACTTACATCAGGGGTATAGTTCAAATACTTGTCTGTTCTCTTACTGAGGATCAAATCAGTATTCCTGCAAAAAACTTACAGGTCAGACATGGTCAGTTCCTCATGTCTGTCCAGTTTTTATTGGTTTATGGGTCATAATACTTTCCAGATGGATCACATTTCACCAGTTCTTTACAGTTGGTCATAAAATCTTTGGCTTTATAACTCATGCCTCTGCTTTTGCAATCTGCTATTTTATTTATTTATTTAATTATTTTCCCCGACTCTTTACTGCACGCATGAGTGCAAAACTCCTGTCACAGAATACACCAGATCTTTCTTCTCTGAATACGGTAGAAAGATTTAGATACAGACAGAGGTCACCTTACTCAGTCGTGATGAAAATGGCTTTTTAATAGATTCAAATCATAAAACGGCTTAGGTTGTAAGGGACCTTAAAAATCATCTGGTTCCAACCTCCATGTCATAGGCCTGGATGCCACCCATTGAATCAGGTTGCCCAGGGCCTTTTGTCCATATTTGAAACAAGGGCAAGGAGAAGAGGTTCATGGATATCTGTGCTAGTTCTCAGCAACACCCTGCTGAGAAGACAATGCCCATGTTGAGTGAAGTCTGGTCTTCAGAGAAGTCTAGTCTTTCAGAGAAAGGGAAAATTCTATGTCATGGGGTCAAGTAACAGTCATGCTAACATTATGATATTCATACATTTGTAATGAGTTCTGAAAAAAATAAGGAGGATCACAGTGGCAGTCTGTGTATGAATGATGGCACAGGCCTGGGACATTTTTGAGGTACCAGAAACATTGTCAGCTGAATGTACAGTAAGAAAATACTCTGTGGAATATTTTCCTGATGTTTAAAAAGGCACTCCATTGTCATATAAAGAGGGTATTCTCCTGTTTAACCTCAGGCACTCATGTGCCTAAACTCATAAAAAAGATATTTTTGTTAGCTCCCAACAGTCAATAGAGGGTGAATTCATCACAGGAGGCCTGTGAGGCCTCTGAAGGATTTACACCCACCCAGACTATGAAGGAGAAGCCCACAGAGAGGTCTCCTAGTTGGAGTGGCAAACACGGTGTGACTATCAACCCCTGACATCAAAATGAACCTTTTCCTTTGTTTAAAAATAAAACATTTCATTAAACAGGAAGCTTCTCTGGGTTGGTTGGAAACTGAAGAAAAATAAAAAGGCTTTTGTGCTTGTCACGTTCCCTTTTAAAATTTATTGGTTTGGCTTATATTCACATGAAATGTGTGTGGGAAATGAGAGAGTTTAAAATAAAGGAGGAACCCACTTCTTCTCTCATACATTCTTCTTATTCACCTGAAAAACGTTGGCAAAATATTTGTCAAGTGGAGAGAAAATAGAATAAAAACATTTCCTAATTATTCTGAAATGTGGAAGAGTGAAAAAGTAAATAACAATGAAAAAAACATCACTTTCACATTTAATCCTTTCTTTTCCCGATTTTTAATACAAGAAAAGGATAAAGCAAGGGGAAGTAAAAATTCCTTGAAAACATACAATCTAACATGGGAACTTGAGTTTATTATTTTTTTGCTTTACTTCTACAAGATGCAGAAAAATAGTATTTGCGTTGAAATGAAACAAACATTTATTTTCTTTCATTTGTTTGTTTGTTTGCTTGTTTGTTTTGAATTTGTTTGTTTGTTTGTTTTGAATTTGTGAGCACTGGGAAGAGTTAGGTATAATTGTTATTTGTGAGGCCTGAATCAGGACAAATAATCTACTGTAAGGTATTTCTTCAGTCAATGTAATCTTTTTTGTTCATGAATTGCAAAACAGCACCTTCCTTTGAGGTATGGACCTTAACTGAAAGGTAAGAAGCAATATCCAACCCTCTCCTTTGGCTGCTGCATCACACATGTATTGTTTTTCCTATTTGTTTTCCTTCGGGTTCAGTCAGACACAGACTCCACAAATGAAAGTGCTGGTGAAGCCAATGAGTTCCTCTGTCCATTCCTCTACACATCACACAGCAACCAGAACAGATACCTGCTAGCGGAGCTGCTTGTGGGACCACTTCCTAACCACATCCCAGGCTAAAATGAATCAGAGTTGTTACAGTTATTTAATCTAATTAAACAAACCAGGCTAATTAATTCCTGAAATAACTTAGAAAGGGATCCCAGAAGAGGCACTACTTTCAAAGGGCTTTTCCTCAGACTGAGGGGAGGTGATGAGCTTTAACAGGGAACTATGGCAGCAAGTTTACTACCACCCCGCATAGGCAGGGAGAAATACTGCGTATACTGACCTCATGCACTAATAAAGCATTATCACTGAGTCATGAGAGCCTCAATAAAAGGAAAATGGCACCATGTAGCCAATTCCTTATCTTTAGCAAAAAGGTGTGTATTTTTTTCAAGTTGCAAGGGCAGCTAAGAAGAGTGTTTCAGGCCCATATATTTTCCTTTTTTTTTTTTTTTTTTTTTTTTTTTTTTTTTTTTTTTTAATGAGGAAAACCTTTCCTTAGAAGTTATCTGCACTACTCAAGAATGATGAAAAAACAGATGATTACGTTTGTTTAAATGCTGACAGTCTGACAAGAAAAAACCCTGTTTGAAAAATGCAAGTCCTTTTTTCCTCACCGCATGAACATTTGAGCAGAAGAATCTGGCACTGGAAAGAATGTGCCAAGACTCCCTTACAGAAGTTATTATTTATATAGTATAATATGCTCATATCATCAAGACCTTGCTCCCTGCAAGATACACCTCAGCTTGAAAATGGTCAGTATCTACAAGAAGTGCACTGTTAAAAATAAATAGTGATACCTACTGTTCAAGTATTGTTGTTTCATTAGTAAAACTTCACTCAGCAGGACGGCTAATTTATACCTAAAAAATAATTGTCATATGCCAGACATAGTTTTACTGACATCAAGCTATAGGAGACATATAGACTGGTTTACATGTGCTCTGAATCCAGTTCAAAGTAAACAGCAATGTCTACTGGTGCCTCCAAAGCAAAGGCAGCTGCTGCTTCTCACATTATTACATTAAGACAGGAAGCTGCTGCTTAAGTAATATTGTCATTAAATGTACACCATTTTCTTGATATGATTGTTACTATTTTTACCATTGTCTCCTGATATTCAGTTAGATTGTGTTCCAAAAATGTAGCAGTAAGCCAGGAAACATATTGCACCTGATGAAAATGTGAAGTGATTCAAGCTCATCTTGAGCTTCAAAATAGTAGCTTGACAGAATTGCTTTACCCAAAAGGAAAACAAGGAAATATTTAGTAAGAACAGAAATGGCGCCTATCACTGAGAATAGGGACTTATGCAGACCTAAGTACATATACCTAGAACTGTTCATAAGTGAATGTTTTTAATGAAAGTCTTTCCTAAGCACTGTAGATGTAGATCAACACAGGAATATATGTCCGTTTATCAATGCCAGCAACAGTTCTGGCTCTGTCCTGTCTTGAGTGTTTATAATACATCTATTTATTTATTTATTTATTTATGTTAGTATAAACATGGATATAATAAACTGCAGGCATGGTGGACTATCATACCCTGAAGGGATTCTGGAAATTACCATGAAAAATGTTGCGGAAAAAAAGGCAGGAATGAAGAGAAACACAAGTACATCACAAAAGGAACATAAGGATGACTCAGTAGCCAGATCATCAAATGTGGTAAATTACTGTGGCTTCATTGACTTCTGCACCCCTCCAGCCTTTCTGCATTCATATCCTTAGTCCTGTTAAATAAACAAAACATCTGTCTTCCTGAGAACAAGGGGTGAGAAGGCAAGAAACAGATTAAACTGTAGATGCCACTCCACCTCTCCCCACACATCTTGGAAACTAGAGTGAGAAATCAGCAGCATAGAAATTAGGACAACGAGGGAGAAGTCACATTACTTTTTTTTTTTTTTTTTTTTTTTTTTTTAAGAATCTCAGCCCAAGTACTAGTAAGATGAATAAATTGTTGAATTTGCGTAGTGTATAGTGGTACCTTCTTTTTAAAGAACCAAGCAACTCAGCATGTTTCCAGACAAAACCTGAATCTGAAGTTTTCAACAAAAAGAGTTCCCTTTTATGTGCCTCCCTACATGCATACTCCCTACAGGACTATTCTATTCTTTGGTGGAAACAAGTAGAAGTATTTCAAGAATTTTAACCTCTCACTACATAGAATACTTTATAAATACTGATCAGGATAAAGAATTGTTGCAACAGACAGCTTAATTAATTTTCACAGATTTAGCTAGAGTTAAAAAAAAAAAAAAAAGTATCCTATTAACACCCTTCACACTTTAGACTGTGAATGAGACAGAGCAAATATTCTCTAAAAAAAAAAAAAAAAAAAAAAAACAGTTCAGAAATACTCTGAAAGGAGAAAAAGACAACCAACTGAACAAGCCAAGAAATGCAGCAGTTACACAATGGAGTGCTGTGATCTTTAATGTTTCCAGAGGGTTCAAAGCATCAGTCCAGCTCAGCCGGACAGGATTCAGCCACATTCTGTCCTACCTGCATAATAAGGAGACCTCTCATCTTCACGTGTTTATGTTTGCAAGCACAGATGGGTTCCTCAGAGTAAAAAATATTCTTTCATGTCCTAATAGCCACTAAAGAAGCTTTTTTTTTTTTTTTTTTTTTTTTTCCCACACAGCCAAGAGGGTCCTCCTCTACTTGCCCTCTCCATCACCCTTGAATCTATAGCACCTGCTACCTTCATAAGTGTATTTGAAAAAAATGAAGGCTTGATCACGATAATGCAATGAGACAAAATCAGGCTAGTAACATTATGTAAGATAACAAGAGCTTTGTAATACCTGCCAGCAAACACAGAAGGAAGAAATGTGTTTGAGCTTTAATTGTTTCATTTCTTTGTCGTAGGATACGGCATTGTTCATTTTACTCTTTGTGTGTGTTTGCTTTTTATTTCTATTTTTTTTTTTTTACCTTCTTACTACAGTGACTGCAACAGAAATGGTCAGTGAGGGCAGAATGGGGTGTTACAGTTAGCTGCACTGCAAAATGAAGCTTTTCACTGAGTAGCAGCTGTAAGCAAATGGGGAAGTCAATGAGTGTGGGGAGTGTGTTCATAGAACTACACAGGAGAAAGAAGGCAGTCTTGGGCATGCAGAGTGAGATGATATATATCTCTCCTTCAATACTGATAAATCAGTTCACAGGTATTTCTACAAATTGAAATCTGAAGATCCGAAACAAGTAACCACAAGTGCAAATGAAAACTTTGTTGAACAGTTATTCATTATGCATCTGTAAATGCTGTTTGTCTGTAACTTTTACAGAGTTAGATACCTATTTACAAAAATGTCTTCCATTTCAGCAGCGTAGTGACAACAGAATTAGAGTCATGGTAATGTGTAGTGCTTGTCTAATGAGTGTTAATCCCTATTCCTTAGGTTTAATTAAAAACCCTGTTTAAAAGACATTTAAAATGATTTATGAATTTTATCCAATAACTGTTGCAATGGATAACCAAGATATTCCACTTCCAAAAAAGTGCCCACCTAGATTGAAGCCATAGTCAGGATCCTTTATACTTTATTGTTTTCTAATGTCTTTGGCACACAGAGACACAGCTTCAAGTACACAACAGAACTTTTTTTCTTTCTTGGCTTTATATACAACCAAGTGATCAAGGCTGGGAGTGAAGGCGTAGGTTCTACCTCCTTCAGGATCTGAAACACAGAAAGAATCCTCTTCTGCCCTGTAAAGGCAATGCTTTGGCAATTCTGGCATCACAGCAATGTCTGTATTAGTAGAGACAGAGCTTGGGTTGGACCACTGGCATACAGTCATCCATATTGTGCCACTCATGTCATGCTCTGTGGCACAGCTTAGGTGTGTAAAGACAAGCATTCTCTCAGCAAAACGTTGGCTTGGGGGCACAGTCCCGGTATAAACCAGGGGCCTTTCCCAGTAGTTAATCAAGATGAGATTAACACACACACACTTTCTTTTAGTCTTTTTTTTTTTTTTTTTTTCCTTTTCTTTTTAAAAAAGAAACCTTAGCAGTAAAAACAAACAAGCAAACATGCTGTGTTGTAAGGTTTATTCTTGGGACCAGGTAATGGTCCCTGTTTGACTCTCTGTTAGTAGGTAGTGAAAGCCAAAAGAGGAATAGCTGTAGAGGAAAGCAGATGGTGTTCTGGACATGGTGTAAGCACTGTTCATGTTTTGGGGGTTTTCCCTCAGTCTGATGACCTTTAAGAGGTGAGAACACAGGTGTTCAACTGGAGCATAGCTGGTTTAGTCTGACCCAAAAAGTATGTTGGGCTTGCTCTTCATCAGGATACAAAGATCAGTAAATGAGGATAATTGATCTAAATTAGAAAGCTAACGTAAATGCACACAAAGCATACATGACTAGTTAGTATACAGTGAAAGAAAGAAGACCACAGGCTGATCAGCTCCCAGTTACCTGACTTAGCTTTCTAATTCAGGTAAGTAAAATCAAGATGGCCAGCAGCAACCCTAAGCCTTTATTAACTTTACCTGCACACAAGTGACTCCTCTATTATAGGAAAGAAGTTGCTGTTCTTAAGTCAGGAAGTATTGTATGTGGTTTGAATTTGGCATCCTTCATTTTCGGCCATCATAGTATGACTCTGGAAAACACAGTAGTTTCATTGGTTAATTCTATGTAGCTTTAGAGCATACTGGAGAAAAGTGGCAGTAAAAATATCCCTGAGAAGGGATTTTTTTCTAATGAAATATTTAGCTGATAGTCAGTGGGCTTGTAGTTGAAAGGAAATGCCTCCTCCCACTTGGACTCTCTCCAACTCACAAATCTCCATCTGCTAATTGGCCTTAATCCACAGAAGAGAAAGACTTCATAGAACATGGAAAATACTGCAATGATACATCAATCCATTTTCAACTTTTAAGCCAAAAAAAATGCACTGCTTTAACCTGGAAAACTAGGCAATTGAACAAGTAGCTGTAAAAACTAAAACCAGAAGTCAGTGAAAGAATTAAGAAAAAATAAAGGGGGGGAGGGTGAAGTTAAGAAACATGGCTATCAAGTAGTAAAAAAAAAAAAAAAAAAAAAAAAAAAAAAAAAACAACTTTTTGCTCAGCAAATGTACACATTGTAAAATAATCAAAATCAGTCTTCCCTCAACAATAGAAACTGGTAAAAGTATGACACAGTTAATATGTTTTCCATGCCTTCTCATTCTGCAATTAATGGCTTTTTTTCTATGTTAGAGTGGCTCCTTCTGTATGAACACAAGATTCTTTTTGAACTAAATCCCTCAGGTTTTCAGTTATAAAAAACTCTTGATAATATATATATATAAGCCCTTTAGGGGCTTTTAAGTCAAAATGAAAATTGTAGCTTGCCCTGCCTCAGATTTTTCCACACATTTTATTTTTGTACAAGGCTGAGCTTCATCAATAAAACCAAATGATAATAACACATTAGTCAAGACACTTCTGTGCAAAACCTCTCCCATTAACACACTAAACTTGACTCCCACAGAATTAAAAGATTAAAAATAAACTAATTACTCAGAATTTAGCATCCTAAGTAACTGGTTCTAGCCACCTGGCTCACAGCTGCTATGGAAACTACTCAATTAATCAAAATATATTTTTCCCCCTTATTATTTAAAGGAAAAAGAGAAAGGAACGAAAATCCCCACACACTCAGTAGGAATAACCTTCCCTTCTGAAATATTCCAGAGAGATTTTAATCAGTCCAAAATGCTAGCATGCAAATGTTAATATTGCAGAGAATCTGTAATAATATGGTAAAAATAGTTTTATTTCCTTCTCTGGCCTTGTATGTACATCTGGTACAAAAGTTTACTCTCTAAGTAGTTTTTGGTGAAAATCACAATGAAGGAATGACAGCTTCAGCTGCCTCTCTTGCTCTCTTTCATTGCATTGGTGAAGGGTAATGAGCGATTCACAGCTAACCAGCAACCCAGCCTATGTGTGGAAAGTTCTTCACAGACAAATCATGGTTGTTGACACACGGTCACGCTGTATGTGTGGGGAGGAGGAAAGTGGTTGTGTAGAAACATATTTTGTGTTTGCCTGTGATTTGTAAACACATTTGCAGGAGACTAGGATTAAAATGGTAATTTAATATGGCCTAATATTTTCAAGACAGATTAAGGAATTTAGGCAGTAAACCCCTCTCAGGGCCTTTGAAAAGTCAAATTTGAATTGCCTTTAATTATACAAATTCAATGATTTAATCACTAGAAGTGCTCTGTCAAGTCTAACCTCTGGCTTCAACAGACCTGGAAGAGTAAGACTATAGCACAGGAAAAAAAATAAAAAATAAAAAAATAAAAAATACATTAAGTAAAATAGAAACTGGATAACTGGTTTACTTCTAATTTAGGTCTCAAAAATAAATCATGATCAAGAAGAAAGGTTTCTAATTGCAACAGTGTCTTGCAGTCATATGGACCAGGTCCAATTTTTTCTATAATTTAACTTGTGATCTAGAAATAAATATGAATCAGTAATTTTAATGTTGGCAAGTAAAACAAAACTTGCAAAGATGGCCTGTATCAGTTAATAAGATAACCCTACAGACATGAACTTAGTAAGTTGTGCTTGTCAAAACAAATTGTTCTTTAATACAGCCAGGTAAAAAATTGCACATCCAGGGCCAAGAAATGAGATACATCTACAGTACTTCCAGAGAAGAGGCAGATGGAAGCACAGGCCTGACACAAATTAATTTCACACAAATTTAACTGTCTGAAAATGTAGTAGGTTTCTGTGAAAACAGATGAGAGAGATTTACCTCCAGGGGACAGTTCATGTATCTCTGTTACAATCTCCTCCTGGAACACAATGAATCACCTTCTGAAAATGCTTGTTTTATACTGTTGGCTGCAGAGATGAAGCTAAACTTTTAAAACTATCTTTATTGCAATGGCCACAAACTGAAGTGTGGGAGGTTCCAGATGAATATGAGGGAGAACTTCTTTACTGTGAGGGTGACAGAGCACTGGAACAGGGTGCCCAGAGAAGTTGTGGAGTCTCCTTCTCTGGAGATATCCCAAACCCACCTGGATGTCATCCTGCGCAATATGCTCTAGATGATCCTGCTCAGCACTGGGGTTGGACTCGGTGATCTTCAGAGGTTCCTTCCAACTCCACCCATTCTCTGATTCTGTGATTCTTTGATTCTGTTTGGATGTGGTGACAATATGATTACAGTAGTATCAGGGTGAGAAGAGAACTGAAAGGATATCAGCATCTTCATCTGAACTTTATTTTATTTTTTTTTTCCTTCTGTTTAAAGAAAAAATAATCCTGAAAGGACTGAAGGATCACAGTGAGCTAATAATTAAATACAGGTTCTAATGTGAAACTAGGGCCAAAAAGTCTAATGTGATTCATAGTTTCATAAGACACAAAATAAAGAACAAGAATAGTATGCAGGAGGATCTCTGCTTCTGTATAAAACAGTGGTGAAAAAGGCATGGTGAATGTGCACTGAATGTGCATCTGATCTTTATGATTTTCAAAAGCATGTTGAAAAATAAGAGAGATATAGAGCTTAACAATATATTGTTTTGAAGACTGGAAGAAATGTCTTCCAGCAAAAGAGTCAGAGCTAAGTTTAACTCAGCAAAAAGGTTGAGCAGAAACTTGATAAGCGTGTACTAGGTTTTCAGGGAGAAAATACTTTAATACTAAAGAACTAGGTGTTGCAATAGTTCATTTTGTTCTTTAGCTCTGCTAAACACAGATATGCAGGGAAGCCCCATCTTAGGATAGAAATGGTGTAATGTGCACAGTAATATAATAATATAAGACAATATTGATCTTGCGTGCCTTGTTCATTATTGGGAGTTTCTGAGGACAAAAAACAACATGCTTCTGTTTTGGAAATGGTAATTGGTAATATAGGTTAATATGCCTTGACATCAGGGCTGATTCCTTTCAAGAGCATTGAAACAAAGAGATACAAAAAGAAAAACTAACAGTCTATATAACATTGATATACTCATTTCAGTTTCATAGAGCTATTTGATCTAACTATGTAGCCAATAAATGTTACGATGAAAAGTGTTCATCGTAACACTAGAACAGTAGCAGATTTTCAAATATTTATGTTTTCATCCTAATGTTTTTTGTCATTTTTTTTTCTTTTCTTTCAAGATATCAAACAGAATGAGTCTGCATTAAGGAGAGCTTCATGCCAGCAAAAATATTCAGGTCTTTCAAATTGAAAACTTAATGCATTTACCTTTTGGATTATTTTTGTAATTTTCATAACTGACATTCCATGGGGATTGGTATGTGTTCTGGCTGGAAATGGGTAATGGTCCCACAAGGATATGCTTTGCTTTCTTCAAATAAATATAGGCATACATTAGCTGGAAAAGCATCCTGGGAGAAATTTACTTTTCAGACTGCCAACATTGCATTACAGCCCTGCATTGTTATTGCTTCTTTGTGTTACAGTAGTATGTAGGGTGGATGAGACTGCCATTCTTGTAGGCAGTAGAAGATTACACAGAAAGATAGTCTCTTCTACAAGAAGTTACTCATGAGGTCTTTCATAAAACTGTATGGGAGTTAACAGATCATGTAAGTGAATTAGCTCATGTAAAAGATCAGAGATGATGTGGGAGTCAAGGATCTGCTGATTCCCTTTGGCCCATGTTGTTTGAATCAGTCCAGAGAAAGATGTTGTCATATCGCCATGGGGAGTAAATAAAGATCATCTTTTCAGATTTATAGCTGGTTGGACTTATCAGTCTAACCGCACTGAAGTGAACAGAGATGCATTTATTTATGCCACCTATAAGTATTATTTACTATAGGGTTTGCATCAGAATTCTTAAATTGAGCCTAAGGAAAATGGAATTCCAAAAGGACATGAAATCCCATAATCATCATCATCATCATCATCATTGTCGTCGTCGTCGTCGTCGTCATAATTATCATCATCTCTTAGAAATCTAGATCAAATGGAAGATCTGGATTTAAAAAAAGCTGTGACTGATGGGATAAACTCAAAGGAGTTCCCCAGAGCCTCCAGGGGCCTTTTAAACATTTTACTATCAGTTGATTCTTCTCTGGGTGATTGCTCATCCCTTTTCTGAATATGGGCTAAATCAGCCCTGCCAGATGCTACTCTAGGGATCTCAGACACTGGAAAATAGCTTGCTTTGTTTCAGGATGTTTGATACCATCACAGAGCAAGTATCTTTTTTCCTTAATTGCTCTGCAGTCCCCTCATGCTGAGCTACCAGATCTTTGCTATATCATCAGCTTAAATTATACACCTCTGACACTTAGCTTTATTATCACTATTCCCTATGGGCTTCTAAGGATCAAAGTATAAACTACAGGGCTGTAGGCCAACAACCTGAGAGCCTCCAGCTGGCAAACCTTCAGCAGACAATGCAACTCCCTACCTTCATGCTGCTGGGAAGTTCTGTGAGAGCCTTTCATGCAGGAAACTCTTTTCTGCTCAGTGCTGGATCAGCCAAAGCTCTGTAACATAGTGTTTCATAGTGGTTTTTTTTTTTTTTTTTTTTTTTTTTCTTTTTTTCTTTAAAGTGTTTTTGTATATTCCCTGGATTCTTACCTTGATTTCAAGAAGAAAAAATACCTGAGCAACAGAAAAAAGATTTTTTTTTTCTTTCTATTTTCTCACTAATGCATCTTGATCAATTCCACTCTGTATCTCTGTATACATGCAGACTATTGAAGGTCAAGAAGAAAGTGTGGTATTTCCCAACTTAAAATATATACAGCATATCACTGCAAGCCATTGATCCAAAACACAAAAATGCAGAGCTACCAGAAACAAAAACAACAACAACAACAACAAAACCTACCGGATGTGCTTGAATAAGGAATTCCTGTGGTATCCAAACACCTATTCTAACTCTGTGCTCATATGGAATCAGCCCTTGCAAACCAATGAACCAAAACCTACAGGAGTCCCCAAGTTATTTACTCTTGTGCTCATTCTAGCATGACACTGCTGGCCTTCTGCTATTTTCCCTCTAAGATCAGTCCACTGTTTAATTGATTTCACAGTCCAGACTAATACAGCATGAGGTGATGCAAATTGACTAGGCTTTCCATTGTTATAGGACAAAGAGAGCTGGCACAGTGCAGTAAACAAAAGGGGAAAATGTCAGGAGAAAGCAGAGAAGTGATACTTAGGCTGCTTATCCCACATGCAAGGACCTGAAAGAAAAATTCACTGGCAATTCTGTTTCCAATCTAACTTTGGGAGGTAAAAACTTATGGTCTCCTGCCAACTCTGGCTAATTTGTAGTATCAGGCCCTGAGAGAAGATGACAGCTGCAGACGGTGTGGAAGTAAAGCCACCTTGCAACACATTTTGTCAAGTTGCAGTCTCTGGCATTGGCCCAGGGCCGGTATTACTGGAGACATGATGAAGTGTGAAAAGTCCTGGCAGGCATTTTAGACAAATAAAAGATGGGAGGCAAGGGAAAATCGGGACCAAAAGAGATTAATATTTGTGAGGTTTATAGCAAAAGAGGGAAAGCAATAGGAAGTAAGAAAACCCCCAAAGGGAATTTAGTGTGACAGCAGCAGATTAAAAACAGGACGGACTTGAAGAGGAAGCTTATTTTTTCCAGCTGGACCTTCACCTGAGAGCAGAGATCAGGTTCTGAGCAGCAGTCAGAGAAAAGTAAATAGGTAATAATGAGAGACTTTGCAGCTCCAAAATGTGAAAAAGCTCAGTGAGACTGTGTGTGTGTGTGTAGTGAGGGGACTAAGAGGTGGAATAGCACAGGGCTGTCTAAACTGGGAATGGTAATAGCAGTATGGCACTGTGAAACTCCATATAGTCTGTATTTACCATGTGGTGTAACTGCAGTCTTTTTCTCATGTGTGTGAGCTGGTGACATTCTACCTGCACATGGAGATGGGAATTGCTGGACACTCTGACATCTGAGATCTGGATCCCTTGGAAGTAAAGGTATGAGGGAAGGAAGGGAGCTCCAGATGGACCCTTGATTGTGAGGAGCAGGGCTGATCCTAAGGACACACCAGGTGGCAGAACACAGCAAAGGCCCGGTCAGAGTCATGGCCTGACCCTTCCAGTCAGAGCTGCTGGCAATCGCCTTTGTCCTTGTGTGAACTGGGAATACTGTAAGGGTTTGGTGGAAATTAGGCAATAAGGCAAGCTGCATAATACAGGGCAAAGACAAAACCAGTTGGAAGAAGGAGGAAAAAAAAAAAAAAAAAAAAAAAAAAAAAAAAAAAAAAAAAGTAAAGCCTTAAAGGAAGGCCTATAAGATGAATACATTGTACAAATTGAAAAATTCACAACAACAACAAAAATTCTTCATTCCTGGAATATAGTAAATTCTTGGATTGCACTTCTGTGAGAATTCTACTTTTTGAAATTTATTATTATTATTTTGTTCTGGCCAATTTATTATTTTGGAGGCTTAAGCTTTTGAGAAATTTTGCTGGTCACCCTCAATTTAAAGAGGAAATGTGGTACTGGTTTAGGTAGTAACTTGCCAGGACTAGATTTTGTCCAATGAAATTTCTTTTCATTATATGCTTCTCAACAAAAGCATATCCTTTTCCTAATTATGCAATGCATCACTGATTGACCACAGAGTAGAAGTCCCAAGTTGATAAGGTAGAAGTGTTGCTGGTGAAACACAGGTCTCTCTGGTGAGATACAGATATTATCACATCAGAGGCAACTTCCAGAAACCAAGTAACTAAATCCTGCTGCTATCTTGGAGGACCAGTCAGTGCCAGGACTTGGCTCAAAAAAATGGGAAGACAGTTAATTAAGATAATTAAATGACAAACTCAGTAAAAGTCAGCTAGATAGTCAACCCAGTCTCAGAGCTGGTGTCATGAAGCCAGCAGCCTAAATAAGGAAGAGGCAAAAAATCAAGAAGAAACTGTTTTTGTTTTTTCCTCCCTTTAGTGGAAGGAAACGGGCACAGTGGTAGGCATCCACACCACCTGATGGTTCTCCTGACTCTTTAGTGCTGGCTTCAAGTATGGTGAATTGCCACCCTCTATTCCCTCTTGAAAAATAAATAAATAAAATAAAATAAAATAAAAATAATTCCTTTTTTTTTTTTTTTTTTTTTTTTTTTTAACTTTTCAGTCTCTGAGCTGTACTGATTTCATCAGATTTTCCCGTGCACCTATATTCTTTCAGACTTGCCTATTGGCAGAGAGGTGTCTCCAGCCAAATGTACAGAACAGAGAAGACAGACTGTTTGGACAGGAAAGGAAATACTAGCCCCCTGTCTCGGGTATATCATTTTTGTCTCTCTTTTCGTCTCAGCAGACTCTGCAGGGATTCTGAACTTTTAATCCTGGCTGAAGCAATCTGAGTTTACCCAGCAAAACACAGGTGTTTGGATAGACTTAAGATCTTCTCCTGACCTTGGATAAGCTCACTGATACCTGCCTCAAAGTACAAGAGACGCTTTGCTTTAGAACTTTCCCTAAACTTATGCTGCAGCTGTAGTTTCTTGCTTTGAGTTTGAGTGAATAGTAGGATGCATTTTTACACAAAGATGGAAAATTTATCATGCCTTCAGGTACCCTGAATGGCTGTAAAGTCTCTCTCAATGTACTTTTCTTGGTATTTTAATTATAGTGTTTTGCAACTCATTTCAGCCTCAAGTGCCACTGGCATGAAGAAGCCCTTTATTGTAAGTATGTTGTTGATGCAGCGTAAGGATGAGAACTCTTCACTCTGCCAGAAAAGCTTGCTGAAGTGCTGAATGTCTTGGGAATCAAAAGGTGTAACCATATCTTTCTTTCAGCCTTCAGTGAGAGAACTGATGCTAAAGCAAGAAAGGTAAGTTTACGAACTCAGAGTGGAAAAAAGACATCTTCGGAAGGAAAAGTCCGGACTGCCCTGATTGTCCTTGCTCATTCCTTGTCTAATTTAATGCTTTTAAGATGGCATTATTTGCCAAGTGCACCTCTTTCTCTCCTTTGTCTCAAGAGGATCCATGGATCACATGAGTTTCCCTCACACAGAATGACTTATAATGTACATAGATGCCTGAGGAAATGACATCAGCTTTGGTGACCATCATTCATGTTTTTGTCTTGGTTGTCCCAGAGCAAATAATTTAAGAAAATGAAAACATTAATTTCCTAAGAGCCATGAAGAAGAGGGAGAGTAAAGGGACATGCAAAACTGAACCACTTAAAATGTAATCACAATACCATGTCAGGATATGGCTTTGCTGTTACCCTATTTAATAAATACCTGACACTTCATAAAACCCCTACCATGGAAATATTTATGTCTACTGCTTATGTTAACAATGGTTTGTCCCTCGTGTCCATCCATGGCCCACCTGAAGTTAGAGGGTGCCTTGTGCATATAGGTCTGCCAGCATTGATCTGTTGGCAGGATAAGGTTTCTCCTGTTTGTGTCATGGGCAATGCAATGGTGCATAAAAGAGTCATGAGTAGGAAAATCAGCAAAAATCAGGAGTCCAGTAACAAGGAAAAATAGGCAATGACTAGAATTCTGGTTGAGGGCTTCAGATTGTTTCACACATGTCACAAATATCCTGCATGTTTTCCCTGGCAAATCATTTTAACTTCCTATGTCAGTTCACTGTAACTGATTAGAAGACAGTACTTACCTTTATTAAGAATGTTGTGACAATAAAATTACTGAAAGTGTGAGAGGTTCCTACTGTGATAGAGACCATATGTAAACCTAATTAGAAGTCCATGCAGACTGTGGCATGTGTCTGTCATTGACTGTAACTGAAATTATAAGCGTCGGAAGAAAATCTTTGTGGCTTCTGATGTTTCTCATTTACATATTATGCATATCCACAGTTCAACAAGTTCCCTAACAGCTTAGATTTAGGCTAATGCAGTTTTCTTCTAATGAGTACTCTGCAATATAGAAAGGATTTGTCCCTGCAAATGACACGGAAAAGATGGTAGGGACTGATTAGTTGGAAAACCAGACTTAAGGACCTATAGTATGTTCCAATACATGGAGATGGATCAAACAGTAGGATCTCAAGACATCACTGAGAGAAAAAATCCCACAGTACGGGAGAAATAAACAGAAGGCAACAACTTTTTGGTGCCATGAACACTTCTGTAAGTGCTGAAGATTTCAGCCATCTCAGAAGTGCAAATCAGCACTCCTTCACCTGCTTCTTTTTCACATAGTAGCTTCTCAGACAACCTGTGAATGCACTGCCTACTTCTGTATTTGGACATGCTTACTAGTATGCCTACTAGTATGCCTCTCTACAGTGTTTATTGTCATGGTATATTGTGTTTACATGGCAAGGTTTTGGTAGCAGGGGGCTACAGGGGTGGCTTTTGTGAGCAAAGCCCAGCAGCTGTCCCATGTCAGATCAGAGCCAGCTCCAGACAGCTCCTAAAGGGACCCGCCGCTGGTCAGAACCGAGCCATGAGTGATGCTGGTTGGGCTTCTGGGAGATCAGAGTTAAGGAAGGGGAAATCTGCTGTGCTACAGCAGCTGGGAGAGAGGGGTGAGAGCTGAGAGAGAAGCAGCCCTGCAACCCCAAGGTGAGTTCAGCAGGAGGGCAGGAGGTGCTCCAGGCACAAGGCAGCACAAGTTTCCCTGTGGCCCATGGAGAGGCCCCTGGTGGAGCAGGCTGTCCCCTTGCAGCCCATGGGTCCCACATGGAGCAGATCTCCACGCTGCAGCCCCCCCATGGGTGGAGGAGCCCCCGGTGGAGCAGGTGGATGTGGCCTGGAGGAGGCTGCAGCCCATGGAGAGCCCCCTCAGGAGCAGGCCCAGGGCCGAAGCTCCAGCCCATGGAGAGGAGCCCATGCAGGAGCAGGGGGTCTGGGGGGAGCTGCTGCCCACCCATGGAGGACCCGTGCTGGAGCAATTTGCTCCTGGGGGATGGACCCCGTGGGACAGAGCCATGTGGGAGCAGTTCTTGAAGAGCTGCAGCCTGTGGGCAGCCTCTGCAGGCTCAGTCCGGGAAGGCTGACATCCAGTGGGAGGAACCCCACGTGGAGCAGGGGCAGAGAGGAACTGTGAAGGAGCAGTGGAGACAAAGCGTCTGCAACCGCCATTCCCCATTCCCCTGTGCCGCTTTGGGGGAGGAGGTGGAAGAGAGTGGTTGGGGGAAGGTCTTTGTAGTTTGCTTTTAATTCTCACAGCTCTAGTCTGTTAGTAACAGGCAATAATTTCCATTAATCTCCTTTATGCACAGTCTGTTTTGCCCATGACAATATTGGTGAGTGATCTCCCTGTCCTTATCTTAACCCTTAAGCCCTTTCCATCATATTTTTTCCTATGCTTTATTTGAGGAGGGGGAGTGAAAAAGTAGTTGTGGTGGAGTTCAGCTGCCCAGCCGGGTGAAACCACCATACATGGTACTAACATAATAAACACGAGGATTTAACAATAGAGGATTTCATCTGTTTCAGAGGATGGAATCACTGTTTGTCACCTCAGATGGTCTTTGGGATCCTTCTGGAATGCCTCTCAAATATTATGGTGAGTACATCAATCGTACTCAAATAATTTGTTTACTGCTTTATTGTTGTTATTGACTTTTATCCCTATTGCAAAGATTCCTGTTTTCCATGTATGAATCCAGTCCTTCCATATATGAAAGGGAAAATGTGAATGAGTTCACTTTCTTTGGACCTTTGTTGGACATGTGCATAAGTACATTGAAATCAGAAAGGAGGTTGGACTGTCACATTGCCTTTTGTGTGCTTTTCTCCGATTTAATGGCTTTTCAAGACTAAATACCATTGAACTAAAAATGAGTACCACAGGCACCTGAACACCCATTTGAGTATGAGAGATGGCTTTATAGGATGGACATTTTTCTTCCTGGCTCTTTTTTTGTTACTTTTTCACAGACTCTCCTGGTAATACAAACTTAAGTAGCTCACAAGGGTGTTGTGCAGATTAATTAAGTGCTAAGTATTATTAAGCGGACCACAAACCTAATAAAGTTTGAGTTGAACTTTTGAACCTATGCTGTTCATGTTGGTTCTAAATTAGCTAAACGAGCTTACAGAGTATTACAGTATCCAGATGAAACAACCAGGGTGAATTTAGGTATGTAAATGTAATTACTTGCCTTGGAATTCGGCCAAAACACCATACACAGAGTACTAGCCATGCTCTTACAAAAGCAGCTGTAGTTTTTTAACCACTGGAGTAGTATACTTCTTACATGAAAAAAAAATTAAAAAAAAAATAAAGGATTTTAAGGATTTTCAAATTAGAGATGATTAAATTAAAGAGGATTGAAGGAATATTTTTCAGGTTTTTGAAAATTCATCTTAAAATAAAACCAAGAAATATTCTTATCACAGAACCATAGAATATCCCGAGATCCCAAGTTGGAAGGGACCCATAAGAATCATCAAGTCCAACTCCTGGTACCACACAAGTCTGCCCAAAAGTTCAGACCATGTGACTAAGTGCACAGTCCAATCACTTTTTAAATTCAGACAGGCTTGATGCAGTGACTATGTCCCTGGGGAGCCTGTTCCAGTGTGCAAGCACCCTCTCGGTGAAGAACCTCTTCCTGATGTCCAGCCTAAACTTCCTGTGTCTCAGCTTAACACCGTTCCCACAGGTCCTATCACTGGTGTTTACAGAGAATAGGTCACCTGCCTCCCCACTCCCCCTCGCAAGGAAGTTGTAGACCGTGATGAGGTCCCCCCTCAGCCTCCTCTTCTCCAGGCTGAACAGGCCCAGCGACCTCAGCCGCTCATCATATGTCTTCCCCTCCAGGCCCTTCACCATCTTTTTCGCCCTCCTCTGGACACTCTCCAACAGTTTCATGTCCTTCTTGTACTGTGGTGCCCAGAACTGCACACAGTACTTGAGGTGAGGCTGGACCAGCTCAGAGTAGAGTGGGACAATCACCTCCCTCGACTGATGCTGTGCTTGATGCATCCCAGGATATGGCTGACCCTCCTGGCTGCCAGGGCACACTGCTTGCTCATATTCAACTTACTGTCAATCACAACCCCCAGATCCCTCTCTGAAGGGCTGCTCTCCAGCGTCTCGTCACCCAGTCTGTACGTATCGCCAGGGTTGCCCTGTCCCAGGTGCAGGACCCAGCACTTGCTTTTGTTAAACTTCATGTGGTTGGTGATCGCCCAGCTCTCCAATCTGTCCAGATCTCTCTGCAAGGCCCTTCCACCCTCAACAGAGTCCACAACTCCTCCAAGTTTGTATCATCAGCAAATTTGCTCAAAACAACTTCTAGTCCTACATCCAAATCATTTATAAAGACATTGAAGAGGACTGGCCCTAAAATCCGTGAGGGACCCCACTAGTGACCATCCGCCAGCCAGATGTGGTCCCATTTACCACGACCCTTTGAGCCCCGCCCATCAGCCAATTGCTCACCCATCATATGATGTTTTTGTTAAGTTGTATGCTGGACATTTTGTCCAGTAGGATCTTATGGGGAACCGTGTCAAAAGCCTTGCTGAAGTCCAAAAAGATCACATCAGCTGGTTTCCCTTGGTCAACTAGATGGGTGATCTTACCATAAAAGGAAATCAAATTTGTTAGGCAGGACCTACCCCTCATGAACCCACATTGGCTGGGATCAATGACTGCATTGTCCCCCAGGTGCACCTCAGTAACTTCAAGAATTTTACCAGGCACTGATGTAAGACTGACAGACCTGTAATTGCTAGGGTCTTCTTTCTTACCCTTCTTGAAAATTGGCATACCATTTGCCAGCTTCCAGTCTACTGGGACCTCTCCAGATTCCCAAGACTGTTGAAAAATAATTGAGAGAGGTCCCACAATGATGTCAGCCAGCTCTTTAAGCATCCTGGGATGGATTCTCAGTAGAATCCACATAGTTTTGATTTTTTTTTTAATATTTTGATCAACTATAAAAATGAGAAAGAAAGTGACGTCTTGGTTGATTTCTTTCAATCTAGAAAGAAAAATCAATTCAGGCTATATTTTTCATTAAAAATGTACAGGGCAGTTTTATAACAGAAAATCTATCAAAAAAAATTCACTAAGAAGCAATGTAAAGTGGAAGAGTATTATTCGGTTTGTAAGTGATTGTTTCATTCATTGGCAGTGTCTTTGCCACTTGACTACAAAAGAAGGTAGTTCATCTCATTTGGACATTCATCTCATTTCATATTATTTATCAAAGTTATGTAATTTTCAGCCGGAAGAACAAATGTCTTCGGTATTCAATAGAGTGTCATCACCAGGGATGACACAGTTTATCTGTTTAAGATAGTGGTCTAGAATGGGAAGAATATCATTCTAGAGATATCTGCCTCCACCAGCTTCAAAGTTGACCATGGACAAGTGCCAAACTTGCAAAAGACTAAAGCTACAAAAAAATGAACATCTTAAAATGACCATAATGCTAATTTAAGCATCTCACTTGAGTGTGTTCAGTCAGGATAAATCAATTTTCTCCTTTGTGTGGATGCCAGGGAAAGGTGTTAGCACAAACAATATATCCCAGGACTTTAAGGATTATGAACTCCAGTGATGTAAAGCATTGTAGTTACTAGGATTTGGGCATATATTGGAAAGAGGCATTTTTTAAATGGAAGAACATGCTTATGGTCACAGTTTACCCTGGATCTTAGGAAGGGTGAGTATAACTCCCAAGTTTCTGGACTTTCTTCTTAATTCCCTTATCTCTGTGTGCTGTTAATGTTATGAACTTTTTAGACTACATATCTTCATATGAAGACTTACATTTATGTCTACCTTTAGAAGTTTTGTTTTTGTTTTTAACAACACTTATTGTATTGCATTTCAGAACTCATTTAAGTTTTATAAAATCTAAACCATAACAAGGCATGCTCAAGCTGCCAGAAGATTTTCATCTTCTGGATGGAGAAGCCAGGAGCTGTGCATTGTCTATATTATGGTTGATTTAAGAACCTGAGCTTTTTAATAAGGTTTATACTGACATAAGGGTGCTGAGGACTTTGTACACCATTGTTAAACCAGATCCAAACATTTATTCTCCTATGTATAGGCAGACAGATCTTTGCTCAGAAAAGCAAACAAGCACTGACCATCATTAACATTTATTATCAGCTACTTTGAACTTAGCACACTCTTCTGAGTTTTACTAGCTATTTGGCATTCATTTCAAGGGCCTTTTTCCAAAACATGCAATAAAGATGAAATTCATAAGAAACTTCAAAAAAGACTTCTTTTTCTCATGCAAATGTTTTTGTCCAAAATCTTAATTTTAAAGAAAAATAAAGCCTTGATCATCCCCATGATATTATACTATGTAACATCATGGAGTTTGAAAGCGTATAGTGTACAGATTACCACCAAAAAAAAAAAAAAAATTATAAGCATTGGTTATTCAGTGAATTTATGTAAGCAACCCCATCCACACTTTTAAATAAATTTCCTGATTTCTTATGAAATACAAGCAATTTATAATTTATTTTTTGTTTATTTGTGTCTGTCTACTTTGCTGTTGCTGTCTAACCACAGCATCTCACCACCACACAGACACTTGCTCACTCTCCCCAGGTGGGATAAGGGAGAGAATCAGTGAGGTAAAAGTGCAAGAACTCATGGGCTGAGACAAAGACAGTATACCAAGTAAAGCAAAAGTTGTACATGCAGGCACAGCAAACCAAGGAGTTAATTTGTTGCTTCCCATCTGCAGGCCACTGTTCAGCCACTTCCAGGAAAGCAGGACTCATCACATTTAATGGTTCCTTGAGAAGAAAAACACCATCACTCCAAATGTCCCCCCCTATCTCCTTCTTTACCCCAGCTTTTATTGCTGAGCTTGACACCACACAGTATGGGACATAACTTTGGCCAGTCTGGGTCAGCTTCTGGCTATGTCCCCTTCCAGCTCCTTGTGCACCTTCAAGTACCTCGCTGGCAGGGTAGCACCAGGAGCTGAGCTGTCCTTGGCTCTGTGTGAGCACTGCTTTGCAATAACTAAAACATTGGTGTAAAGTTAAGTAAGCCAAAGTAAATGCGGTAGTTTTTGTAACTGAAATGAAAATTTATATCTAATTTTCAATGTTTCAGGATACTGCTTAATCTATTAGTTTTTGTTTTGAAATCACTTTGATAAGAAAAAGGTTTATTAGCTACTTCTTTTTGTGTGTTACAAGAACAGAGTGAGACTCAGCTCAAAAATACTTGACCCTGAGTGGTTTCAAGTCAAACACTTTCAGATGCAATTTATGTTCTGAATTTGGAAGACTAGAGCATTTCTAGTTTTAGAAGAAAGCATGGTAGGCCAAAGAGGGAAAGGGAATGTAGTAATCATGAATCTTTCTATGAAAACAAACAAACAAACAAAAAAAACTCTCTTGAGTCTTCAGAACTTTTAATAACAAGTGAGAAAATTAGTTATATTTGAGCTGGGAGATTGGTAAAACCTACCTAGCAGGCAGACTTGTCTTCTGGGAATAGTCAACTTTCCTCTTAATATGTGACGATTCATGAATAGGAACTCTCCTTAATGAACTGAAGATATGTCTTGGCTACAAATGAGTTTAAGCTTTGGTCTTTGCAGCATTACAATATGGGGAAGCCTTCAATGGCCTCTGAGCTGGCAAATTAATAGCCAGCTCAGTCCAGTAGCTTATCTTTCTAATATCCCTTTTCTGACAGTAGCCGATGTTAGATGATTAGAGAAACAGAATAAGAAAAACAAACAAACAAACAAAAAATCAGTGTTACATAAACTTTATTGTGTTTTAGCATTTATTATTATAAGAATTTCCTGAACTAAAAAGTGTTACCTCCCTGTTATGGTCCACCCTGTTAAGTAGGAATTCCTCTCCATCACTGTGAAGGACCCTGTTATCAACCAATTGTCTCTTCTGAACCCTGTTAACGACCTTCACAGTTTAATACCCCTAGTACAAAAATAGTATTTCCATTTGTTTTCCTTTTTAACCTGCTGCCTGATTGTCCGATGCATTGACTGTTGTTTCTTTATTCCTCATTACATATTAGCATAGTATATCATATGCCACAGATGTTGTCTCTTAATCAGAGATTTATAGATTTTTATAGAAGAAATTTTAAGACTCCTCTGATTTCAGAGAACTAGGGAAACATAGACTTGTTCAACATTTAAATTTCAATTTTGCTGAGAATTTTGCTTGTGATTCAAGAAAAATAAAGCCATGTCTCCTTGTTTTTTGTCTGGGAAGACTGTTGTCATATTTACCTCTACTTTCAGGAGAAAGCACAATTGAGCTTAATCTTCCAGAGGCCGGCAGAGGAAGTAAAGCACAGCTGCTGGAAAGCATCTCCCCAAGTGCCCCAGCAACCGGGCTGGAGGGAGATTTGTCATTTTCACCTTTTGCTATAAACTCACTGAAAGTGACAGGGGCTTTTTGGCTGGTGGTTGACAGCCAACAGCTCCTTCTGAAACACGTTTTCTGTTTCCCCTGGAAGTCCCCTTCACAAAGTGAAATTCTCACTTGTGAATTTCTTTACTACATAGAGAGTTGTTTTTGTTTTTCTCTCTCCCCTTCCCCCCCCCCCCCCTTTTTTTTTTTTCCTGAAAGACTTTCTATCTTTCCCATCTCCCATCTGTAACTCTGCTAAGGCCTAAATAGAGAAGCCTTAGCACAGAATTTCTACCAATTGTATTTTAGGCCACCATTTGTCAAGTTCAATTTTAAAGTACCAAGTGATGGGGATTTATTTAATGACATTTCTTTTCCCAGAGTGTCTTTGGTGATTTTCTTTCAAGCTCACTTTCATCCTTCCCCGCTAATTAAGACCTTTTGAGAGGAATATAAAAATTAAACTTCCACTGATACCTCATTCTTTGTGAACCTCTCTACCAAGGCTCACTGCCTTTACATAAAATTTGATTCTCCTCTGAAACTGAGTGTACAAAGTAAAATGTGAGATTCATTTTTATTTTCTTTCTTCCTCTACTTCTATATGGAAGCCATACCAGTCTATTAGAATAGAACCAATGACAATCAATAGAATCAATGACAAATTCTTGGACTTGAGTAACTTTAAAAATTCTTAGTGCAAATTAACAACTTTCATTATGCTGGCTTATTACCTAAGTCTTGCTGTGTATTTTCTTATTGTGATCTAATGTCTTACATAAGACATTAGATCACGATAGGTTGGCCCAGGAGGGCCAACCGTGTCCTGGGGTGCATCAAGCACGGCATCGCTAGTAGGTCAAGGGAGGTGATTGTCCTGCTCTACTCTGCGCTGGTGAGGCCTCACCTCGAGTACTGTGTGCAGTTCTGGGCACCACAGTATAAAAAGGACATGAAACTGTTGGAAAGTGTCCAGAGGAGGGCTACGAAGATGGTGAAAGGCCTGGAGGGGAAGACGTACGAGGAACGGCTGAGGTCACTGGGCCTGTTCAGCCTGGAGAAGAGGAGGCTGAGGGGAGACCTCATCACAGTCTACAACTTCCTCGTAAGGGGGTGTCGAGAGGCAGGAGACCTTTTCTCCATTAACACCAGTGACAGGACCCGCGGGAACAGGGTTAAGCTGAGGCAGGGGAAATTTAGGCTTGACATCAGGAGGGGGTTCTTCACAGAGAGGGTGGTTGCACACTGGAACAGGCTCCCCAGGGAAGTGGTCACTGCACCGAGCCTGTCTGAATTTAAGAAGAGATTGGACTGTGCACTTAGTCACATGGTCTGAACTTTTGGGCAGACTTGTGTGGTACCAGGAGTTGGACTTGATGATTCTTATGGGTCCCTTCCAACTCAGGATATTCTATGATTCTATGATTCTATGATTCTATAACTTGGGGTGCTAATTTTTCTGTTTGATATTTATCTCAAACATTGTAGAATGTGAAGACTGTATCTCTATTATCATCTATTATTAGAAAGAGAAGAAGGGTGGAGAAAAAGGCCTAAAGGCACAGCTGAAGTCTTAGTTACACCTATGGAAAGCTACTGGGCCTGGTTCTCAGTGAATCCCAATCTTTCTTCCATTAACTTCTTCCATAAATTAAATTAAGTAGAGCACAGGTGAAGGCTGCCTTAGGTGAGTTAAATTCACTGAAGAAATTCCACATCTGTTATTCTAGTCTGAGTTAAGACAAGGTCAAATCTGGGTGAGGGTATAAAGAAGGGCACAAAAGGATTATATCCAGGCATTCAGAAGACTCTCTTTCTTCCTGACGAGGATAGTGCAGCAAAAGAGTTTTGATGTCAGGAAAGAATGTAGGTAGATGTTGCACATATTTCTTGTCTTTTTACAACATTCAAATAGTATAAAAGGACGAGTAATAGATACTCAGAGAAGCTTTATTATGATCAAATTAAAACCTGAGCAACACCCTGGTAAAAAGGGTTATCACCTTGCAAGCTGAACATGGTTGAAGAGGGCAATCATCTATTTACTGATTTCTGAAGGCAGTCTCAGCATCCTTGCAGAGGGAAAGAGGTTACCATATGTGCATAGTTCCCTTTGCAAAATAGTTTTTTGTTTGTTTGTTTGTTTGTTTGTTTGTTTTTCCGTGATGTCTAGCTATTGCAAGCAAAATTTGAAAAAGACAGTCTAATTTCTAGACCAGAAAGGTCTGCAAAAATTTAGATAAAGTTCCTAAGAGTCTGAGGTTCACTATATATTAATATTTTGCTGAATCCTTGATGATACTTTCACTGGTAATAAGTTCTTCCAGCATTATTTTCTTAATGATGGTGAGTGTTGCTCATATACAGCCTACTCAGTTAATGCTCTTCTTTTGAGATCTCTAGTTGGCCCATGCACTTATCAGTTATCATTTTCAAGAGGAAATTACAACTTGGGGCCAAATTAACTTGCCTCTAGGAGCTGTTCTGTTACTGAATTATTAGATATAGTAGCACCATTAATGAGAAGCCTTGCTCAATACTGTTTTGTGTGAGGTTTATGTTATGGTTTGATTTGAAAACTTACCAAATGCTTGTGATAAGGTTGCAAGCTATGTAGCATCACATGGGAAAACATTCTTGTTTGGATCTAAGAGTGTTTTTGATTATATGAATTTTGAGTTCTGGACCATTTTCCACACCATCTGCAGCCAATCTGCATAGCCTGGGAAATTCAATCAGACATCTTGCCCATCTGTAAAACCAGAACTGCTCCGTTACTGTTTCACCCTAATTAATGGGGTTTATTTCATTTAGTTCTTTGTCTACTGCTAGCCCTGCTTTCTAAATCCCATTAGGAAGAGTACAGAATAGATTCAGCACCTGATTAAAAGTGCTTCTAGAAGTATTATCTAAATTCTTTAAAAAAAAATATCTGACTTGGTAAATTAAATATGTCAAATTAGTTGGAAATGGCAGATATGGGAATGTATATGATTTGTAGTTCCAGCCCTAAATAAGTGACTGTTTGCAAAGTATCTTTTTAGCTTACTACAAATTGGTATTGCATGTAGTTCTAGGAAATGAGGTACTGTTGCTCTGAAAAGGTACGTTAAAATCACTGTTAAAAGTAAATACAGGGCAGGGGGTAGTAGAAGGCTACCTCTGGCTGGATTGAAAGAATAAAAACAGGCATAGAATATTAAGATTTGGGGATCACGCTGCTGATTTATATCAACTAAATATAAAAGACAAAACTCAGTACGGTTGTCTGAGATAATCTGTATTTTCTAGTCTATGCATTTTTATTAAGAATAGCAAAGATGCAGAATGAGGAAGAGTGAGAAGATGGACTTAAAACATTTCCATTACTACATACCAAAATTGCTTTGAGAGACCTGAGCCTGCTCAGCAGCACCAATTTTCTTCTGAGTTGCTGCACAAGCAAAATCAAAACCCAGCTGCTGCCAGACTAATAAAAACTATGTTAATAAAATAACAGAAAATGTTAAAAGAACACTCAAAAAGACATGCTTTGTCCTTTGGTTTGAATTGCAGCTCTAAACTGGTGGTGAGTTACAATAAATAAATAAATAAATAAATAAATAAATAAATAAATAAATAAACAAAGCTCAGTTTCCTTTCTAAATTGTTCCATGTTCAGATGAAAGAAAGAAGGAAAGAAAGGAAGGAAGGAAGGAAGAAAGGAAGGAAGAATCCTGGCTAGGACTACTAAATCAATACGCTTGTAAAACTAAAGGAAAATCCCTTCAGCTATATTAGTCATAAAATCCTCCTTGCCCCACCACACACATGCCTTCCCAGCCCTTAATGATCTTGAAAGCCTGCAGTTGACAGAATACAGTCTCTGGAGAGAGCAGGTCAGGTGTGGGCAGCTGACTTTCAAGAAGTGTTTTATGCAGGGATTTCATTATGCTCACATAAAGCTGGACAAAATCCTTTCCTAGGACAGGCATTTGACCAAGGGTTACTGGATGTGAGTAATTTTGTGACAGATGCAGACACCACATAAGCACCTGAAGCTTTGGGAAGGGTCCCTGGAGACTGGCAGCAAACAAAGCCTGCCAGTGACACAAGACCAGCACGTTATCACTGTGACAGCATGTGCTCCAACCTCGCCAGACATAGAAACTGGGATTTTTGGTATGAGAGGCTATAGTGTCTTCCCCAGCACATGTGCACACACATGGCTGGATTTGCTTGTTTCTTGACTGAGAACCAGAGTGTGGTTTCTGCAGAGCAAAACCTTTAAAGCAAAAGATGAATGGGTCTAATACAAATTTTCACTGAGCCCAAAAATATATATATACTGTTTTAATGAGCTCTTTTTTGGACTCTCAGCTCCTCAAGGCACTTATTCTCTCTTATGAATGTCTGGAAATTGCTGAGCACTTTATGGTCACTATCATCAACAACTAATGAATAAAAATGATGGTGATTATAACACAAGAACCAGAACTCTGAGAAGCTTTAATCACAACAATGTAACAGATTAATTAGAATGTCCAAAAAATGAGAAACAATGCATCTGATTTTGAGTTGCTTGAGTGGGCATTTTTACAATTGTATGGAGAATTTTAATACCATGGAAAATCAATTATATTTGTAAAAGGTATAATAATCATAAATACAAAGTAAATGTTAATGCCAACTCTGATATAATGCCCTGTGTTAGTGGATCTCAAAGCACTTCGTAAAGGAAGTATTAATTAGCATCACAATGAAAACCCAATTAGATTTGTTAATTTGCAATATTGCACAGGGTTGTATGATCAGGGTATAAAAGCATATATCAGTGTGTGCAGGTGAGTCAGTAATTTAACTTCTTTATTGGGGTGGAGAAACTGAATAATGGGAGCTGAAATATTTTGCAAGCCAAAAAGGAACAAATAGATGGAAAAAAAAAAAAAGAAAAAGAAAAAAAGCTCAGGTTTGAGCTGGGTATGGTAAACTGCAGTGAATAAAAAAGAAGCAGTTGGGTTTTGACCAGTTTTAAATTGCCTGTAACATACTTCTAAAAGTTATGAGGTTGTATATGATTAAGCAATTGACTTCACACATGTGCAATGGAATATTCTGCCCTGTTTTCAGTAGTTTAATCACCAGGGGCCTGTGGAGTCCTGGTAAATCCATTTGCAAGACATCACGGAAGTAGCACTGGAGAAGAACCTTGAGAATGGCAATCCAGAGGGGCTGCTTATTTTCTGTTTCCTGAAACGTACTTAGATTTTTTTTTTTCAGTTTGACCTGAGATTTCCTATGTTTACCCACAGAGCTATGGTGTATGTCTGTAGAATATACAGTGCAGAAACTTCCTCTGAAGCACCTTATTCATAGAAACAAACTCTGTCACAGATAGGCTACACAGAAGTGCCTTGAATATATTCTGGACACGTATTTTCCAAAGGAGCATTGTTGTGATGGAAAATGCTATGTCACTTACATAATTTGGGAACAACTTTTCATCTGGTAATAGGGTCTGCTTGCTATTCTTTTTCAAACTTCTTTGTGTGTGTGTGTGTTTTGTTTGTTTGCTTGCTTTTTTCCTTAATTTCGGTCTGGTGTTATCATTGTACGTTTAATTTGGAAACCCAAAAAGTTAACAATGAAGCAAACCCAGTATTTTTTCAAATTATGCATTCCAGTAAAACAAAAATATCATCCCATCTCTTAAAATTTCCTTTTGCAGACTATTATGAAATTCTCTTTTACTTTTTTTAAACCCCAATCTGGAAGAAAATAGCATAGGAGATTTGTAGAATTTTCCATGAAGTTAAAGTTCCAGCTTATTAGCTCCCCGGTATAGGCATCAAAGTGAGAAATTTGCAATGAATGTATTCAGACAATTAAGCTTCATTTTCCAATCCCTAATTGCACATGCACTGAGAGATTTAATTTAAACACGAATTCTTTTACTGCTAGAAGTTACATGACCCATTGTTATACCCATATCTTTATTGAACAGATCTTTGCTTAGGACTTTTTTGTGGACTGTTCATCTGAGCTCTCAGTAACACACTCTACTTGGCATTGTTCACAATTCCAAGGTTTAAAACCATCCCCATCTTAAGCTGCTTTCTGTGTGACACCTGCTGTAAAGATGCCATGGAGCATCTCTCTGTAAGTCACTTTGCTTGAAGACATTGGCAGCTGTAACTCATAATCTTTTCATATAGTCTGGAGAAATCACTGAAACCTTTACATAAAGGCTGTGACCTTAAGAGTACATTTTAAATTAAATTAATAGGTAATATTTATGGACCCTAGCTTGTATTGACAGAATACTTTTTCCCTCAACAGCTGTGTGTTTTATTCTCTTGTGCCATATGCTGTTATTTTCACCCATAGAAATTGTGATTAAAATGCTGTCCAAAAAGAATGATGTCCTTCCGCATGGGTTTTTGACCACTCTCCATCTGGAGGTCTCAGGGAGACCTTCAGCATCTCCATCTGGTACAACATTGCATCTCCTTGTTAAACACAGATGGAAGAGAGAAAAGAATATCTACTGATCAAACTCATATGAAAACTGAGGAAATGAGTGATTCAAAAGCATTCAGATAGTAAGGAACACTTCAAGAAAGATTAGAGAAATTCTTCAAACATTTTTCACAATCTATCCTCCAGATGCTTACTCCAATCTATCAGCATCCCCTTTTACCTTAAGCCAAATCCCTGTCATCAAAATTCTGCCTTGCATAGCTCTGAGGGAAGCAAAATCAGTAAATGGGGTCAAGGCATTCAGTCAAACACTGACGTGATTTTCCATATTGTTTCACTACTTGAATATTCCCCAGAACTGTTTTTCCAATGTTCCCCGACCACTACCCCAGATTGTACTTGTGCAGGCCAAGACCATCCTGCTTTGTGAGGGGGAGGGGGAGAAAATTATGTGGGTGGACATCAGCTGTGCATGCCACTTGCCCTTAGGGTCAGAGGACAGGCCCTAATGCTCTCTGGTTTTCTACTATAGATGGACACGGCCAGGAACACCACATGTGTAGTGAAGATTCTAATTTGCAAAGTAATGAGATTTTATAGACACCCTTTCAGGATTTCAGTGCCTGACTGAAATCCTTAACTTTTCATTCTGCAGACGGGAAGGTTTGTTGGGACTGAAAAGATCACTGGGAGGGAAGTTACTATGGGATGGTGCGTGTGCCAAAAAGCACTTTAGATATCCTGAAGTAAATTGTTTGGCTTATTCCGATCTTCCTGGATGGTTTTAAATAATCAAGAACTGTTTTCTCCTGGGGCTTCTGTGAGCCTGCAGTGGCCTGTATTTTCTCTACTTGAAGCAGGTCTAGAGCTGGACAAGGTCAGTGAATGTGGCCTATCTGTAGAGGCTTGGCAATTCCACTGCTATCGATATTACAGGAGTGAAATCATATACTTGATAAGCATTTCTTTGCAAGGGGATGTATCCAGAGTGGTACTGTGTGCCTCCTAAAAGGGAGGATGCATGCACTGAGAAGTCAATGGGAGGTGAAAGACCTTAGCATCTCTAAGCCTGGGCTCAGCACGATGCAGAAAAGGCACTGTTTCCTACTAGTATATACCTAATTGTACTGAACTGTAGTACTATTTCTACAGTAAGATAAGTTAATGGACCTCAGCTGATTATGCTCTAGTTTACTTAATAGTTCACATTATTATTTAAATGTGAAGCAGTAAGTATGCCAGCCTGTAACTGTTTTTACTATTTCTCTTTTTTATTATAGTGCATCTGTAGTATGTGGTTTAATTATGTTTTACTCTATACTTTATATGTAAATGAAGGGATTTTTTTTATTACTTTTTTTTTTTTTTTTTTTTTAGTCTTACTTACAGCAACAGTATTAGGGAAAGATTAGCAGATGGATGGGTGGGGTGCAGGAGTGGGAGATGGGAAGGACACAGCAGGCAATACTAGTGACCTTGACCAAACCATGTGGGCTACATTTCTCAAAGCAGGAGGCCAGAGATCAGTGCACTCAGCAACCCTCTGCCTTCTTTTGTGTGAGAGGCTTGTCTCTGCTGCTCAGGAGAACTGAGCAGCATGGCATGAAGTAGAGATACAGCTTTGAAATTGCTATAGATTTAGAAGTTAATGGGTAGTTTTTTCAGTCCTGCTGAGTGCCCAGAGCTCCTGTTCTCTTCAGGGGAGTCAAAAGTGTAGAAAATCAGGCCACTGCTTGAGTTGCCTAAGTAAAGATTTAGTTTCCTGGCTGTTATGAGCCTCAGTTCCAGTGTACCTGTAAAAAAGTATAACAATCCTCTGGCAAAATATTGCTGCTTAAAAATGTCACAGTCGTTTCTTCACCACAAATCACATCCACTTGGAAGCTACTTGGGAAGAGCAGGGAGTGAATGCAAACCTGCCTGCCATTAAAGCACGGGCCACTGCTACTAACCCTGGAGTGACACACTTAGCAGAAATCCCTCTGATGGATCATATCTGGCTCTTGAGCTCTCAGGTAATAACTTTCCATGTGTATTCTGGTCTGTTGTCTCTGTGCCAGTGCTGTGCCATCTCTGGTTTTAGCCAGTGGACAAGTTTCTAAAGTTAATGATTTTTTTTACCCATCAGCGTAAGTAAAAGAGCTGTTGAGGTCCATACTCAAAATCCCATAACAGGCCTAAGGCAGAGGGAGTGCCTGGCAGCAGGGAGGAGAGGAGGATGTAAAGCCATGCAGAACAGATGGGATGGGGCCATGTGGGACCACAGATGAAAAATACCCCAGGCTCTCTGTCAGTAGCTTTTTCTTCAGGGACCTGGGTGAATAAATTCCAGAAGTGCTCTGAGATTTGGCTGAAGGAGATTTATGAAATTGTCCCTTATCTGTAAATGTGGGGGAAAATATTCTTCATTGATTTTATTGTATTTTGCAGTTAATACACCCTATGTCACATAATTAGTGTCTGTGTTGTAATGTACATACACAAGTGGGGAAAATAATAGAAGAGGAAATATTCAGCTTTAATTAGCACTCCTGAAAAGCTAGGTGCTTGCATATGCAACCATACTGCAGCATTGCGTAAATGATGATTGCTACCATTATCTAACAGTATATTTCTCCTCCTAGTGAAGAAATCTATCTGATGAATCTAAAGTGGTATAAATACATCCAGTGCAGTAGACGAGCTACAAAACAGACTGGGATGAAAGAAAATCTGCATTTCAGTTCTTTTAAAGCATTCACATCACGGGGGAGCTGGTGAATTTAGACTAAGCTTTTTACATCCTGACTGGTGGTTTGCATTCCTTATCTTATTTTTAAAAAGGACTTACACCAAACCAGAAGCTGATAGGACACAGGTAATTTTGTCTTCTGATCTCACCAAATTCCTCCTTGGTCCTCAGTGATTTTTATTGTAATTCATTTTGTCCTTACATATCATCCAATTCAAAGCTAATGTTTTATCCTATCAAAAGGGTCATGGTGCCAAAATCTGATACACTTACCTTTTTATTTTATTTTATTTTATTTTATTTTATTTTATTTTATTTTATTTTATTTTATTTTATTTTATTTTATTTATTTCTATCACTGATTCTTGTATTAGAAGTGTGGCCTTTGCCTGGAACTGCCATCTCCAACTCTGCTGTCTCAGTGACTGATGTCACCTGACCCTTTCTCCAGCACCAAATCTATCTGATTGCACAAAAGGGTTTTTCAGAGGGCCCCAACAGCTATTGTCAAAATTCCAAGCTCCAATTGTGATTGGATTTTATAAAGTCTGACTTGAGGGCTTAGACTGTCTTACTGTCACTACCTTGTCAGAACAGGCAATAGGCATTTTTCTCTATTTTTATTAGAGAACAGTAAATTCAAACCCATCAGTAATTGTTACCAGCCCAACTTGCTGCAAAGAATCAGTTGTTTTCAGTTAAGAGTTTTTTTGCAGGAAGAAAATGAAAACTGCAATCAAAGGATTGTGGAGAAAGAGATAGAAGGTGTAAGGGATAGAAACAGTCCTGAGGATCAGGATTACAAGGCATTACTGCCCAGCAGAAAGAGCTAAAATGGAAGCAAAAGAGAGAGTTCTGCTTTGTACGGTCACAGCAGAAAACAAAACTGCTTGTAAGGTGTTTGCAACTGACATCTGATTTTGGGTTGCCTCCATTTTTGACCTCTGCAACTGGGATGGCCCTGGGAATGCAGATCATTTTAAGGTTGTTTTTGGAGCTTTGAAGGAAATGTCTGGGCATTCCATGCAAATGGGGCTGTCTTGGATGGGAGGAGAGGGGGGCTTGTTGGGTAACTTGACTCATTCTTAGAAGCTAAAGTCATCAAAAAAAAAAAAAAAGCAATATCTTTCCACACCTATTTTTTATTGCAGCAGTTTTGTAGTCTGGATATAATGGAGATGCTTGGGAAAAGGTGCCTTTTGATTGTTACTTCAGGGCTTTAAAGTGACAAGCTGTAAAGGGTGAAGACTGGCTCTTTGATCTTAAAAAGCTTCAAAAGAGGGAGCTTTACTCTGTTCAAATAATTTCAGGTAATTGTAAGTAATCCGAATTGAGTCTTAGGGCTGCAGGGCTTTACATAAGCGATTCACATTTGAAGAGGCTGTGAATAAACATGAATTCAGATTTGAGGAGCCTCTTCAGAGTATTAGACACTTTCAATAAACTTTGGTTAACCCTCTCAGGCTGAAGCAAGAGATAGCATGCCTACTGTGAAAGAGGCTTCAGCATACAGGAGAAATGATGCCAGAGGCTGGAAGGATGAAGGAAAATGGTGTGGTTATGATGTACCATAGTGCTGACCAGATCAAGTGCTGCCCTTTCTTTTGCGCCCAGGGGAATGGACAAGTCACAGAACATCATTAAAGGAGCTTGTGTCAGCAGGAAGCTTGAACTCAGGAGCTTTGGAGGGCTTTGTCCTACTGTTCTTTTGAGGGCTTTAAGTGGGGATATAAAATGCCTCACTTTCCACCTTACACAGACAGGTGTAAATTATGTTGGTGTTCAGCACTATCTGCAGCACTGGGTTCACACACAGATCCAGTGTTCAAACAACCTGATCTCTGCTGCACATGAGGTCTTTGGGTCTGAAGAGGCTTCAGGAAGCAGAATCAGTCAGCTATCCAGGGCTAAACTGTGCCTCAGTTATAAATGTATCAGCTCCATAAGGCAGACACCTGCACGCCATCAACTTGGTTGCTTCTGGCCCCTCTTTAGGAAATGACTTGACCTGGTATAAAGAGGCATTTACCAACACTTTATGCTTCTGTTAGGCTGGGCATTCAAATAACATAAGCATGGGAATTTTAAACTTCCTACAACTTAATTTTTATTTTACTATGACTTTACTTCTTAAAAGAAAAAAATAAAAATTAATGGTCAAATTTTAAAGTAGACCAGTTCTGATCTGATCTATCCTTGGAGTAAGAGGGTAAGAGGGCAGAAAGAAGAGTGATTTGAGGGCATATTTAGACCTGAGAAATCACTACTACCTTTAGGGTAGAAAGGATGCTCAGAGAAGGGTGAATTAATAGGCTTTAGCTGTGAGCATTGCTAAAGGTGGAGAATGTGGAGAGAAGAGACTAGTATTTGTTTGTGCCTGCTCTCCTAGTGTGATGTGACTGAAAGTTAAAGGGCTTGACTGGAATCACCATTTATATATCAGACCCAAAGAAGCACTGAAGTGCTTTAAACGAAGCCAAGCATTTAGAGAATACTCAAAGTCAATTACACCATCTCAATTGATGGTCAGTAATTTGCTAAAACAACGTTTACTCAGTCTCTTGAAACCAGCCATACTATAATGCTTCTCCTGGTTTGCTGCCCTTAAATCAAATCTAGACAGGTAAGAAGAAGATTAAAGGCTGACTGAACAATATTTCGGTGTGGTTGCAATTTCTGTATTCACTACAGTACGAATCAAAAGGGAAGACACAGTGAAAAGGTACCACCTGTGATAGCAAAGGTAGTTTTCCACTCAGCAGCATTTCTATTGGATTGTATATACTGGAAAAATAGTTGGAGAACATCTAATATAATAGGAAATGGAATCAAGAGGAGTATACAAACTGTCAGAATGGAAACATGAGTGGGTGAGAAAATGGTAAGGCCAAAGACATTGTTGGAAGAGGAATGATTTGGAAGCTGGTTTGCAGTAGCAGTATTTCTCCTTAATGCATGTGTGAGGAATGTTTTAACAATTCGTGTCCATAAAGAACAATTCTGTTTGAATCCTGTCTGCCTCTGGGCCCTGCACTGGCAATTTAATTCTTGAACCACCGATGCAGTGTGTCCCAGTCTCCCCCTCATTCTAGTCAATTTATCACGTCTTCAGAAAACACTCCTTAAATTTATGAACCTGTTTGCTTTTGTTATTCTGGACTTCTATTTCTAACAGTTACAGCCTTTTTTCCTGTCTTCTTCGAGATTAACTTAACACTGCTATAGATGTGTCTGTGAATGGCTGGGGAAGAATGTTTTAATTACTCGTGAAGCGTCAAATAAGAAAGCTGTTTGTGTTTGATGTCTGGGAGTTTCAGAACAACTGATAACAACTAGTGACTGTTATGGGATACTATGCGGATCTTTGGTATCTGGTTAGGGGGGCCGAGAGATTAAGAGGAAGGAAAAAGAAGCTGAAGGACGGCTGGGAGACAAGACCTGCAGAGAATGTTCTATAAACTTGGCATGGTGCCAAGTAAGTACAAAGGGGGAGAGGAAGACTATGAGCCTTCAGCATGAAAGACCCCTAGAGACCCCCAGAAGAGACCCCCAGAGGAGACTGCGCATGCTCCAGTAGGAGGGACTGGACCCCGGAAGCTAATTATAATAACCTATTTTTTTAGAAGTAGTAATGAATATGTATTAGTCTAGGAGCATAAAAATCAGCTGCTTGATGTAACTGGTGTGCGTCCTGGTGGAGCGGAGACTCCCGGTGCACCCAGCGCTGTTTGCTTACCTCTATTCCTTTATATTCTTTCAATAAATCCTATTTTTTTATTTAATCCTAATTTGAATCCTGAGCCATTTATAACACATGAGTCACTCCATGTGCTGCTGCTTCATGCAGGAGGTTGAAGCAGGCACACCAAAGAGATATGTTTTTGAATTACTGAATTGTAGAGATCATGCTTATGTCTTTCTGAAGAAGTGAAGATAAACTAGCAGAGCAGAGGCAGACTCAGAATGTGCATTTTGCTATCCAGCTCACCTGTTTATGTATCTATGAAAATACTATACTTCTAGACTAAGCTGATTATTAGTCTACAGCTCAGTGATATTCCAGTATCCTTCAGTGCATCAGGAAAAGACATATCTGTTTTCTTAAAGTATATCTTCACACTCTTCACACTTCATTTCAGAAGTTGCCATTTTTTTTTATATATTCTCAAGGACATTCTCATTACAATTACATTTTTGTCTGTAATATACATAAACAGGAAATTTCCTTAGGATTAAAATGATGTTTATAAGGCAGTTTTTACTCACATTTTACTGAATATCAAGCTTTATTTACAGTATTTTTCTTGCAAAAGAATCAAACCATGACTGTCATGTAGCCATCAAATATACCCAGCCCTTGTTAAAGGATCAAGAGTATGAAAAGTGCCTATGGCATGGAGTTACTGTTTTGTCTCTGAAATCTAGTCCAAGAGTTATTAAATCTCAGTGGGTCAGTTTTATTATTATAGCACACCAAGACTTTAGGTCTTAATACTTCAGAGTGTTAATGCAGTGAGGGAAAACCTATGTAATACAATATTTAAAACATATAAATATTTTTTTTCTCTCTTATGAGTATTAAAGTTCTATTCTCAGAAGAAAGAGAGGTATTTTTCCTAATTGAAATCCAGCTAAATTAACTACACTAGGTCTACTTTAATTTATTGAATTTGATGGAAATATTAGTGTTTCAGCTCTACATTTAGATGCCACTGTTTCTGTTTCAGGTGTGCATATGCTATCTGTTATGGAATATCTTTGTGTATGGCACTCGTCCACATGCAGAAACTGAAAGTGAGACTGGGAATAGCTCCATAGCTTGTTGGCTAGAGGTGCACAGGCATTAAGGGGATATATTGGATTCCGGTTCTTGCACCAGCTTATATCAAAACATTTGAATGAAGAGTGGCCTTATTTTCACCTTGAGCATGCACCATGTAATGACCTCTTGCTCGCCTAAATTCCATGAACTTCCTTTAAAATCTTGTGGAAGCTTGTAAGGGCTGATAATCTCCTCTCTATAAATCTGCTCTCTCAACATTTTCCAGTCTTTCAGCCTTGCCAGCTGAAGCATATTGCTAGGCTTCTGTCTTCCCATTCTTTGTAGTTTGTGTTAGCACATCAGGATATCTCATGCATTAGAATCTGCTTTTGGGATGATTGTATCTGATGTACTTTTAAAACATTTTTGAGGGCCATAACAAGGACATCTGTGGATGTAGCCTTCTGGCAATGGAAGGGTTGGGCAAGGATGGGTCTGTTTTCTTTAATTCTGATAATAGTTGTTGTATACTCTTGGACCCTTGCACAGAAGGAAGTCAACTTTTCATTTGCCTCACCAAAGACAGACATACCACAGTAGGGAATATTTTTAGGGCTTAATTTGAACTTCATTGCCTATCATCCCTAATGTCATTCTTAGTGCTTAAAAAAGACTTTATATTCCTTTTAAATTCTATAAGCAGTCATACACATCTTCTGGTCACTTGTGTTGAATGATTATACATTCTAGTTAACAGGGCTGTAATAGAAAATCTTTTTATATGTAAAGTACTGTGTTTGGTTAACTGGACCTCACATAAACATTGAGGACACTGCAAGGCGAAAAGGAGGACAAAAAAATATATATAAAAAGTGAAATCTCAGTTTTGTTTTGTATCTTAATTTCAAAGCTTCGTTTATGAAAAAACATTGATGAGATTTGCGGATCTTACCAATGTGTATACATACCTGAAGGGAGAGTGCAGAGAATGCAGAGACCAGGTTCATTTCAGTGGTGCCCAGACACAGGACAAGAGGCAATGGGCACAAACTGGGAAACAGGAGGCTCCCCCTGACCATCAGGCATCATTTATGTACTGTGTGAGTGAGGGAGCACTGGTACAGGTTGCCCAGAGAGGCTGTGGAGTCTTCTCCTTAGAGATCTTCAAAATCCACCTGGACATTGTCCTGGGCAGCCTGCTCTGGGTGTCCCTGATAGAACAGGGGTTGTACCAAATGGACCCAAAGGTGCCTTCCCACCTCAACGATTCTGTGATTCTGAGAATCAAACAAAACATAGATGAAGGGATAAAGAGCAGGAGGGCATTAAAACATAAAACTACATTTTAAAAAAGGAAAAAAAAAAAAAAAAAAAACAAGAAAAAAAAAAACAACACATTATTATTCCTCCTACTCCTAATATTTCTTGGTTTAAAGGTTAGGTGGCATTTAGTGTTGTAATGACATTTATGGCTGGCCATATGACGGAAGAATTTTTCTACATTATACACTTTTTATGCCACTTTTAAAAAACAGATAAAAAGGATTAGATTTCTCTTAAGACATCTAGAAGTCTTTTCCCCTTTAAAAGCCTATTCCCCACTTACATGCTAAGTATTCTCTGCATTCCTATGTATTAGGAATTGTAGTACGTGTTCTTGTCAAATAAACTCACTTAACAAAGAATACTGTCAGCTTAAAAAGCCCATTCTCATTTCTGCCTGTTCCTTCACATTATTGTGCTGTTCTCTATTTAATTTTTAACTTATATTCACCCATCAGAACCATTTATTTGGTGTGGGTACAAAAACAACTGGTTGGAAGGGTTAGGGCAGCTGTAGAAAAGAATGACAATGAAATTACAGTCTTAGAGATGACCTGAACCTAACCTATTCAAGAAGAAATGTCCTGATTCTATTTCAGTGACCCATTATATGCAGAAAGAAGCACAATAAAATCTAGCAGTTAAAAGTTAGAGCCAAAGAAATTTAAGTGCAAGAAAATATGCATTTTAAAGAGTAAATTATATTAGGGAACAATTCAGCTTATGATGAATACCATTGACTTTTGTGTGTTCTTAGGATCACAGAATGATTTGGGTTGGAAGAGACTTTACAGATTATCTAATTTCAACCCCCTGCCATGGGCAGGGACACCTCCCACCAGACCAGGTTGCCCAAAGCCCCATCCAGCCTGGCATTGAACACCTCCAGGGATGTGGTATCCACAGCTTCTCTGAGTAGCCTGTGCCAGTGCCTCACGCCTTCTGAGAGAAGAATTTCTTCCTTATGTCTAATCTAAACCTACCTTCTTTTAGTTTAAAGCCACGTTTATTGTTGAAAAAAAGTTTAATGAAAGCCGTTCTTACAGAAAAAAATGGACAACACTTCATGGCATGGATTATTCAGGGCTAAAATTAAATTGTGCTATTCATTCTTCCTGGCCTTAAAACATTGTAATCTATGAATTATACTGATTGCATAATTAGGTATTAAAGAATGAAAATCTATGAAATATGCTATGAAATCAAGTAATTTGGAAAGCTATATATTTTTTTTAATGGTAAATGAACTTTAAAAGTTTTTCTTTAAGAGAATGCATTTTGAGAGTTTTGGCTTTTACTTCAATTAATTCTGATTGCATCAATATGTTTTTTGGCAGTTGTATAAATTGCTGATGTATCTTTTAGATGCAATATGGAAAATCTTCCTCCTGAGGCTTTGTAGTTTTATATGTAAATAGCTCTGTAAACACACACAAGTATGTAGGTATGGTTTTCTGTTCCATGCAAGCATATATATTAAAAAGATTACTTTTTTTCCCCATCTCAAACTCTAGTGCTGAACATAGATTGACAACTTAATGGAAATTTCTGCTATTTCTGCTCAACTCCCACACATGTTCTGTAACAGTGGAGCATTGGCAGGTCCTTTACAGGTGAAATATGAAGAACAGTGCATATGGAAAAGACATCTTAAACCTCTAGAAAGCAGCCAGCTTAAAACAGGTTTCCTTGGGATTACAAGAAGCCATAGCTGCAAGTCATGCTTCACAGTCCAAGTTTCAAGTCTCGATCTTCTTCTGCTAAGCCTTTAGAAGAGTTTCAGAAAGTTTGCAAAAAAAACCCTGCAATAATAAAAACATGTTTTTTGCATCCTCAAAAGTAACACAACCACTTATATTCAGATTTTTGAAAGCTATTTGACAGATGTCTGAGAACAGATTATTTCATTTTTAAAGGTTAAATTTATAAGGTTCTTGTAATGAGCTTTAGGAATGGAAATGTAAGTGTGATATTAACTTCAGGAATCAATACAGACCATATATAGAAGTTAAAGATCAGATGATGGCCCATTCAAAAGGCCAACTTTACATAGAGCATAATGGTAAAATATTTTATTAGCATAATACACTCGAGAGTGCAGAATCAGGACCTATAAATTTTTATTTGAAGGAAATATGACTCAAATTTTTTTGCATATTGCATGTGTTTCCACTACATTGTTCAGGCTGAGATGCAGCTAAGGACAAAGAACATGATCCACAGTGCTACTGCAGAAAAAGTCCCAATCTGCAGCGCATAAAGACTATGGATAAGACAAGGGCAGGTACCCATAAGTAGAGAACATCACTAAGAGGAACTGAACTGATAGTTACCATTTTGATCATGACCTAGTAAGTTGTACTGAAAACATATCATGGAATAATGGATGAAAAAAAAAAATGTGGTCACTACAGCAGAGTAAGTTCTTTCAGAGATTTACAGTGGAAGAAGGAAATGGATTTATAGATGTTTAAACTGAGCTTCTCCCAAGCAATAGGCACTTCAGAGGACAAAGGAAAATGTGGTCCTTAAATGCAGTGACCACTGCTCTTTTCCCAGACTTTCAATTCTGAATGAATACTAAAAAGCAGGACACGGATGATTGCTTAGGGTGCTGGAAAGGGAGATGGGCAAATGACATCATGATGCTTCATCTAAGGGAGCCAAGTACTGGTGCTGTATGGAAGTGATAAATTAGGGAATAATCGTTGCATTCTGGGTGGATACTTGCTAGCAAGGTGGCCTGTGCTCTGCGAGAAAAGCTTCTGTGTTAGCTCAGATGGGGAAAAAAAACTGTGGCAAGAGTCAGAGAAACATACTGCACTGATATCCCCAGTGGTGTTGGAGGTGGGAGAAAGTTGTTTTATTTTCTCAGTCCTTTCTAGCTTTTATACTAAACATATTTATATTAAATATTCTAACTTGATTCTAGCTTTAATATTAAACCTAGTCATCAATATTAATGTGCTAGACCAGTTTCTTATAGATATGTTACACATTAGAAAAACAAATGCTTGAACTTGAGTATTTAAACTTGGATACTTAGACTTTTAATCTTGAAGTAGTCAATGCAAGGAAGAGTGAGCTTTTCCTCTCAAGATAAGAGTTTGACCTTGACACAACCTCTAGACAGCCTCTTTCTCTCTGGTGATCAAAGAGAGTTCAGGGTGGCTTGCTGACAGACATTCAGTTTGTCAACACTTTGTTCAGGTGAGATGCAGTAATTCCGAAGTGCTCTTACTAGGTTTCTTTTAGACCTTGTGCTTTGTTTCTTACAGTTTTAATCTTGATTCAGGAGGATTCCTTGCTTTCTTTTTTATTTTCTCTCCCTAAATGTCAATACTGCTCTCAGATGAGAAATCTTATTTTCCAAGCTTCACTCTGAAAAAAAAAAAAAAGTTGTTAAATTGTCTGTGGCAATACATGAGTCAAAAAGTGAAACAAAAGCTCTGTTAAAATGAAAGGGCCTTGAGGAAGAATATGTCTATAACTATTTATCTGATACTTTCACTTACTTTTATCTTCACTGATCATTAGTGGTCCATAGTCATTATGGAGTTGTGTTTGCCCATCTTCTTACACAGAAGGAAAAAATGTCTTATTCCGTCCTTGTGAGAGGAAACTGTAAATAGGAGACATGTGGTCTGTAACTTGATGAACACTTCAAACTCACATGAGTTGTCAGTGTACCCCGAGGTGGTGTTTCCTTCTATTTTCTGTCTCCAGCTGTGCACTCCTGATGTTTCCCATGTACTAGAGTTGAATCTGAAGTATGAGTCAGCTGCTCCAACTGATCTATAGAAACCTACCACACATAAAAACAACAGCAAAAACATTTCCATCAAATCTTTTATAAATCATCTTTTTTATTTTTTAGTTTTTGGTCTTACACAGGCATGAAGACGTAAAACACAGTTGAGGGTGTGGAGTGAGGAGAGGAGAACTGCTTCTTTTGGCAACAACCTGAAGCTACACTGGAACAGGTGTAGTGTGAAATGCCTGTGGGGGGTTTACTCTGATGCCACTCTCCCACTCCTTTAAAAGATAGGAGAAAATGTGATGAATGCAGGTTATGGGTTGAGCTAAAGACAGGGACATCACTCACCAGTTACTATCATGGGCAAAAGAGACTCAGCATAAAGATTAATGTAATTTATTACCAACTAGATCAGTGAGAACTAAAAGCAACCTAAAAACACATTTAACTTTCAGTGAGACTTATTCGGCAGTGTCAAGGATCAGATTCAAATTTGAAGGCCTCACTTGCAAATCCCTAGCCCAAGACCTTGCCAAGTCTCCTAGGTTATTGTAATACATCCCTGGCACTGAATTAAAAAAAAAAAAAAAAAAAAGGCTAATGAACAATGTCTGTAATCAAAGGAGACAATGCAGTTCTAACAGGTGGGTAGGCAGTGTAATGTTTAACTAATGCTTAAGTAAAACTGAAGCCATGATAACTTTTTAGTTTTTGTTTTGTTTTGTTTTCTCTGGAGAAGCAACAACTAAGCCCTGGGTTGCTCTTCTTGCATTATTTTCAGCTGGACTTGGAGGTTGTTAAGTCTTTCTGGATAGCAAGGACAGATCTAAGGAAAGTTCAGCAGCTGGTGAGGTGCAAGCTACCTGCTCCCCCATGGCTGCATACTATTCCCCTTCCTGTTATGCTCTTCTTTTTGCTGCATATTCTGTCTTGTACCATTCCTTGCCTTGCTCTGGTAGCTGCTGTGGCTCCCTCCTTCTGCTCCAAGAGCAGTATTATTTGTTTTGTATCTAAATAATATATATGTATTTGTGTTATATTGATAATTAAGGCAGTCTCTCATCTCACAGATTCCAAGTAGTTTCCTTATTTTCTGTCCTCTCAGAGAGGATTCTTATACAAAGTCTCTTCACCTTCAGGTTGTATGTTTAGCACTAGAACAGGTTACCCAGAGAGGCTGTGGAGTCCTCTTTCGAAATATTCAAAAGCCATCTGGTCATGGTGCTGGGCAACCTACTGTAGGTAGTCCAGCTTGAGCAAGGAGGTTGGACCAGACAACCTTCAGATGTCCCTTTGACTTCAGCCATTCTGTGACTCTGTAATTTGCATCCCAGTACTGCATGTTGTTGCCCTCCTCTTAGGATAACTACTCAACCTATACATATCTAGACAGAGTTAATTGACTTGGATTTTTATACACAATTACTACTATACTTCTTTCTCTGTTTTGGAAACCCCTTCTTAATAGAAATCGATATGTCCCACACTGATCCATTCGATCCAAGATGATTAGGCCTGTCTATCACTCATTTTTTATTTTTCTCCATGTAGCTTCACCAGAGAGTGCCTCTTGGACTCCAGATTCCCTTTCCTTTTCTTGGGACAGGAAAAAGGGGCAAAACTGTCTCTTACTTTCTGGCCTTGGCTACCTGGCTATGCATGTTACAGCTGTCATTTCTGCCATACCTTACAGCCTTCTTCCCCTTTTCCAACTGCTCCCAGCTCTTGCTGGTGTCATATTTCCACGTATGATGCAACAAATTTTGACCATGGGGACCCCTGGCCAGGCAATCAGCCCATTTTGCATGCCCCAAAAATGATACACAAAAATAACTGACTTTCTGTGAGTAACCAACCAAATGACAGCAGTGCCAAGATTTCTCAATTCTTACTCATGCACTTTAATCATCAGTTTGTCCTTTCTGCTCTGAAATCATTTATAGTACTACATGATAAATGTTTGCTAAACAAAATCTAGCTCATCATCTGGGTCATACATTGTCTAGCTTGTAGATAATAATTGTCAAAAGTGACAGAGAAACAGATGGGGAAAATGCAGGTATAGTAGGTATTTATTTGTGTAAGTTTCAGTAGCTAATGAAATTAAATAATTATGAATATGTAATTTTGCTAATCACTAAATATATTTACATAATCCCTTTTTCTCACAGTGATTATAGGATTTGTGTGGCAAGACTTACTTTGAAGCAGCATATTATTTATCTCCACATTTGGTATTCCATTTTTCAGCATAGATGGATTTTATTTCTGATTTCCTTTTGCATATACAATCACTTCTTTTCCAAAGCAGCAATGTTCAAAGCTGAGAAGCACTCTGGGGATTTAGCCTCACTGTATGTACTGGAGTTTTAAGCTTTATGCAAAATAATTTGCTATCAGTGCTGAATATCCCTGCACACCCCTAAAATAAATTGGCAGTTTCTAAGAGCTTCTGCAGTCTGGAGGATCTGACAGAGTAAAGAAAAACTGTATAAATGGTTATGTTTTGTTCTCCTTCACTCCTCTGTTTGTAGTGTCAACACATTGTCTTTGAGCTCTTGAAGAGAGCTGAGCAAATAATTTTTAATGATTCACTCCATAAATTTGGTGTAATGTTTGTGTTTGCAGGAAGGCTGCAAAGTCAGGCCTCTTCAATAAAAGGTTTAAATACTCTGTAAAAGGATGCCTTCTGCCTTCAGTAAGACTAATCTCAAGCTTGAAATTAAGCACGTGCTTAAAAGCACCAAACCTTTTCTGTGGCAAATCACCTGTCCCCCTCCATAGTATGCAGAAGCTCTTTACAGTGACCCCTTCAAAAGAAGGCATAGCAGTATAACAGTGAGTGCAACATATTTGTCTGCGTAGATTGCAGGAATGGCTGATATTGCAGATTTCAAAGCAAGCTTCAGGCAAGCAGCTTTAAAGGTATCTGCTCAGGGAGAAAGTTTTTCTGGCTTTCTGCTAGCCTGTGCCTTTGAGGCATAAAAACATGTCTCTTTTCAAACTATAGCCTTTAATATTAAAATTAGAATTTAGAACTAACTCTGTAAGTGTCTGGTGAGTCTCTGTGATGGTGTGTTTCTGCCCACCACCACCTACACCTTCAATTTGACCATTGCCTTGCTCAAACAATGACTGTTTCTCCCAAGGCCTTGATCAGGCAGATAGCAACCAGTGTCTTGGCTACACACGAGGCATTGCTCAGGCAGATGGTGACCATAATATCAACTCTGACTTGGTACTGGAGAAACTGTCAGACAGACTTCTTGCTCAGCAGCTGTGGGCCAATAGAGCATGCACCAAACAAACAAACAAATGAACAAACAAAAAACTCAATATGACTATTTGTCCATCATTTTGCCCCATGAATAATGAGATCTTCTGCATGGAAGCTGGCTGCACAACAGGATCATTCAGAGGGTGGTGAGGCACTGGCACAGGCTTCCCAGAGAAGCTGTGGATGCCCCATCCCTGGAGGTGGTAAAAGCCAGGCTGGATGAGGCCCCAGGCAACCTAATCTAGTGGGTGTCATCCCTGACCATGGCAGGGGGGTTGGAACTAAATGATCTTTAAGGTCTCTTCCAACCCAAGCCATTCTATGAAATTCTATAAAGTAAATCTCCTGTTGAGTTGGGATGCCTCTCACACCTACTGCAGAGATCCCTTGCTCCTCATGAGAGATTCCTTGCTGTAACAGATCCCTGATAAGTGATTAATAGCTTGCAAAACTAAGATTATATTTTTGGTTGATTATGCACATATCAGAGAATGGATTGAAAGCAGCCTAGAGGAGAAGGAACTGGAGGTGTTGGTTGTTGAGAAGCTTAACATAAGCCAACAATGTGCGCTTGCAGCCCAGAAAGCCAGTCTTGTCCTGAGCTGCATAAAAAGCAGTGTGGCCAGCAGGGTCAGGGTTGTGCCCCTCTGCTCTGCTCTCTTTGAGACCCCACCTGGAGCCCTGTGTTCAGCTCTGAGGTCCCCAGCACAAGGACATGGACCTGTTAGAGTGGTTGTCTCTGTAGGCAACCTATTTCACCTAAATTTGGATTCTATTTTCATTTACGTCTGTTTGTTCATGTCATGGGAATAATTACATTTTATCTTATGGTAACTTCAGTCAGAATTTATCCTCTAGTATTTCATAGATTTCCCTTTTGTGAAGCTATTTCAACAATTAGTACAAACATTGAGGAAGTCCTGAACCAGGATTTTTCTTTTTCTTTTCTTTTTTTTTTTTTCCTGTGTATCTTAATCTTTATTTGCCTTTTTATTTTTATTATTTGCCTGATAAAAGCAATGCTAAACTTCCAAGGGCATAATTCTCCTTGTATGTTTAGAAGCCTTAAAAGATGTCACAAGTAAGGAACTCAGTTTAAAATACGGATAACATTAACTGTTTTTCAACCTACATATAGGACTAATCGCAGTCTAAAGTCTCCTCCATCAGACATGTTCCTGCTGTTACACTCTTTTCTGTTATGATTAATAACATCTGAAATCTGAAACCAAGTCAGCTGCACTATAATAAACTTGGTATCAATTTTACAGGTCACAAATAACCATGTAATACAATAACCTTCTATATGTTCCAGACCAATGTGGGACCACATGCTTGTGGTGAGGAGCAATGACTGGGTAATTTCATGAGGAATGAAGACCATACTCAGGGAAAAGAATCTGAAAGCTGAAAGCATTTTCTACAGGAAAGGCAGAGTCAGAAAAGGAAAGCATGCTTTCCAAAGATGGCTACCTTTAATGGTATGAACTATCTTCAATCTTTAAAATGTTTCTGTGCATTTTGGAGTGTGTCCAAATGATGAATAATTCATCCTGAACAGACAGAATATGAACAGTTAAAGAACATGACATAAGACTAAAAATGGCCAGTTAGCAAATCTGTGAGGCAAGATTAAACAAAAAAATTTGCTTTGAAGATGAGATTTGGGAACAGATATAAGGTGGTCTAGCTCAATTACAGTCAATACATAAGGCAAAAACTACAGGAGATTACTTTGAGGAACAGGACCATCATGTAAAAGCCTATGAAAATACTTAGAAGGAAAGGATTAAGTGTTCCATATCCAGCTTGCAAAATGATGTGGTTAAGTGAGATTCTCGGCTTTCATTTAAGAAAATAAAATTTCTTTGGTCACAGGTGTACAGAAAATGTGAACAAAGTGAACCATACCAACTGAAGGCAAGCAGTGCCCTTTTTTTCTTTTAAACTTAATCCTATGAATGAAAAGTCAGATTCATGGTTTATTGACATCTGATTTCCAATTGTTCTGCACTGTAGGTTAATAAGACTTTTGTAGTGGGTTTACATGGCAAGGTTTTGGTAGCAGGGGGCCATAGGGGTGGTTTCTGTGAGAAGGATCTAGAAGCTGCCCCATGTTTGGTAAGGGCCCCACTGCTGACCAGAGCCGAGCCAATAAGCGATGTTGTTTGCACCTCTGTGAGAGCATATTTAAGACAGGGAAAAAAACGCTGCGCCACACAGCAGCCGGGAGAGTCAAGGGAGTGAGAGAACAGCCTTGCAGGTGCCAAGGTCAGTGCAGAAGGAGGGGGAGAGGTGCTTCAGGCGCCGGAGCAGAAGTCCCCTGCGGCCTGTGGTGAGGACCATGGTGAAGCAGGATGTCCCCCTGCAGCCCATGGAGTACCACGGTGGAGCAGGGTTCCACGCTGCAGCCCGTGGAGGAGACCACGGTGGAGCAGGTGGCCCTGCACCGACGGAGGCTGCCGCCTGTGGAAGACCCCTGCTGGAGCAGATTCCTGGCCGGACCTGTAGCCCGTGGAGAGGAGACCACGCAGGAGCAGGTGACCTGGCAGGAGCTGCTGCCCGTAGGGGAGCCAGGTTGGAGCAGTTTTCTCCTGAGGGATGGACCCCGTGGTATGGACCCATATCTGGAGCAGCTCTGGAAGAGCTGCTGCCTGTGGGAAGCCCACGCCGGATCAGTTCATCAAGGACTGCATCCCGTGGGTAGGACCCCACAGCACAGGGGACGAGAGTGACCGAGAAGGAGCAGCAGAGAAGAAGTGCTGTAGACTGACTATAACCCCCATTCCCTCCTTCCCCTGCGCCACTATTGGGGAGGAGGTGGAAGAGGGTGGATTTGGGGGGGGAGGTGCTTTTGTTTTCTTTCCTTTGTTTCTCACTTCTCTAGCTTGTTAGTAATGAGCAATAAATCTTACTATCTCCTTATGCCAAGTCTGCCCATTACAATAATTACTGCGTGATTTTCTCATCCTTATCTCAACCTTTGAGCCCTTTTCATCGTATTTTCTCCCCATTCCTCTTTGAGGAGGGGGAGTGAGAAAGTGGCTGTGGCGGAGCTCGGCTGCCCACGTGAGCAGAACTACGACAACTTTATAGAAAAAAAAAAAAAAAAAAAAAAAAAGTTACTCTTTTTTACCTCTTACTAATAAATATCTGAATAAACCTCATAACCCCAATATGCATCCATAGAAATTCACAGATTGTTTCCTTTGGCTACCTTGTGCTTGCAGCATCTAAATCCTGTCAAGTCATATGTTTCTGATACTGGTAAAATGCACAATTACACAAAATCGGAAAATAACACTGATTAAACCCCAAAGGGATTCTTGGACATATACTTGCCTGTCACATTGGCATGGTCCAACCTGGCAGATTTTTAAAAATAAGCAGTAATTCACTTTTGTGGAAGGAAGGAAGGAAGGAAGGAAGGAAGGAAGGAAGGAAGGAAGGAAGGAAGGAAGGAAGGAAGGAAGGAAGGAAAAAGAGAGAGAAAGAGAGAGAGAGAAAGGAAAAGAAAGAAAGAAGGGAGAAATCAAAAACAGAAATGATGGGAGAAATCGAGAGATTTTCTCTTTGGTAGTTTTGACAGCTTCTCTCTAAACATTTTTTTTTTAGCAAGTTTTCTAAGGTGCCCATCCCATAGCCATCCATATTAGAAAGTTTGTGAATGCCTATTTTTATCCCAGGCAGCAAGGCACCCAAGATTTAGTTGATCTTAAAGTGCGTTTGAAGCCTTTTTGGTAGACTAATTCCAATACAATCATTTGGGGCTCCCTAGACTGAAAGATCACACAGATCTAAAATTTATATAGGTTTTCTGTGTAGGATCCTATATTTTTATTTATTTATTCCATCATGATCTTAATTGTAGAAATTTCTGCCCATTTCAAATAAAATTTGAGACCAAAATGAGCACAGTATTCCTTAAGGATTCGGGCCTAGGGAACATCATGCCATATGGAAAACGAAGAAGCAAAATATGTATATGACAAATGTTTTCCAGCCTTCAACATATGGGCAGAAGTGTGCCAATGCAGGCAAGAATAGAGAGGCTGAATATTAGAAAAATGAGATTACACTTCTACTTTTAGCTCTGATTGTAGCACCTAAAAGTCACAGTTCACGGCCAGAGTCCTCTTCTTACAAGTTTTGTGCCTACACCTGGAGAAGGGTTGCCTAAGCTGTGAAGGTGTATATGGAAGATCGTTTTCTGCAGATGAACTGAGTTTTGGATATGGCTTTAGTATATTCATTGTGTGAACATGCTCTTCATTGTGTATTCATTGTGTGAGACAACTCTGAGTTTCTGGAAGGTGCAGAACTGGAGAAAGAGGCTGAGGGGCAACCCTGTTATTATCCACTTTGTCTTCTGACACAGATTGAGAGGTGACAGCTGGTGGATGAGAACAGGATGTTGTGATTCTGGAAACATGGCACTTAAACTGGTTTGCTACCTATGATCAGCAACACTGTGAGATGACCAAGAGAAATAACAGAAGAGTTGAGTTTGGAAGGTCACCTGGTCCAACTTCCTGCTCAAAGAAGGATCCTATTAAATCAGGCTCTCAGGGGTTTTTCTAGAGTATATTTTAAATATCTCCAAGGATGAATATTTCCTATAATCTTCTGAGCAACCTGTTACAATTTTTGACCACCCTTCTGATGAAAAAAATGCTTTTTGTGTGTTTTTTTTTTTGTTTTGTTTTGTTTTTCCTAATATCTAAACAGAATTTACTGTGTTTCAGCTTGTGTGTTGCATCTTGTCTCCTTGTTCTTTCACAGTCCCACTCTTCTCAGAGTTTGACTACACCAGTGAGGAATATATGAAGATAGCCACATTCATGTCATTCTTAGATATGGCTAATAATAATAACATCATAACTGTTATTCATCAAACAGAAATGAAAATACCTTGAAAATATGTTGTTTCAAATGAAAAGCTTTTTTTTTTCTTTTTTCTTTTTTTGAAAATACTTAGCTTGCTTTTTATCCTTTGAAAATATTCTATAAAATGTAATGTAAATTTAGGAACATTTTTTTTTGTTTGTTTGTTTGCTGGTTTTTAATTAAACCCTTAAATTAAAACACAATCTTCCTTGTCTCCTGAGAGTTTTTAAAAGTGTATGTTTGTTTTTCTCTGCTTCAGCCAAACTATGTAGTTAATTAAACTTAGCTCGTGACAATCCACTTTTCCTATTTCAGTTTAAAGCTACTAAAAAGTATAGATACAATATTTCAGTTCTGGGAAAAATAAAAAATTATATATATATATATATATATATATATATATATATATACACTACATAATTCCTACCTTTCCCTCTACCCTCATTGACCAAAACACTACTGAAGAAAATGAGGGACAGGAGATTATACTGAAGTCTGTGCAGTATCAAAAGAAGGCCTACAGTATATTTTGCACCATGACTGCAAAAGAAATTCATATTGGTTCTTCATAACCTGAAATTCAACACACTGGGAAGCATGCTATCGAGCAATCAAACGTGTTTAGAAAGCACTACTTTCCTATTCAGATTGTTCCTTAGCTCTGACAGCATGATTATACTAGTTCTGAAGATGAACTGCTAAGCACAATGCATTGCTGTGTGAACTTATTGACACACATGGGTTGCTGATAGCTTGAGGATTTCTGGACCATACTCCATAGCTCAGTGTAAATAGAACCACCAAGGCTTCAAGATAAGCAGCGAATCACAGCCAGCTTTTTCCATCCCAAAGATCTTTAACTTCAACTCCAAGGCTTAACATCAAAAATTTAATGTCCAATGCAAATATTTCAAACTGGTGCAAGAGGAGGGGATATTCACCTGACTGCATGAGGCATTTACATGCAGTCATCTACATCTGAGGTAGTTTTATTGAAACCTTGCTTTAAGGTCAAAAGAGAGAAATGGATATTTCAAGGTATGGTTGAGCTCATCCTAGTGTAGTCATCTAAAATATGTAAGAGGAACTGACCCATGTAGTGCCTTTTCTTCTGTGAATATAAGGGAAACTTATATCAGGATATCAGGAATGGACACCTACACTAAATGGTTTGACTTCTGCCCATGCAGATGCTGACTTCCCAAGCTGATGAATGAGCTCAAACAGTTATCCCATCATTTAAGTATTTTTTTTCCCAAACTTACCTCAGCTTGTTGTTCAATCTCTTATGATTATACCTTTTGTTTACAATTAATGCTTCCATAGAGCAAAATTAGACCAATGTGTCTGCTTACTGAACATGAGTTTCCACACTGCCCTTGTTGCCACCTGAAAGTTATTCCGTGTTTTGCACTAGGTTATTTACAAAAGATGATGAAAACCTGATTTATGCTATGCATTCATAACACTGGGCTGAGATGACTGTGTCTGGCCTCCCCTCTTCCTTCATTAATCAGCAACAGATTGTCTAGAATATGCAGTTGCTCAGGTGCTGATCTGGATTCTGCCCAAGCAGCATAGTATATTCAATAACACCATGGCCCTTTGCCCTATCAATTGCTAGTACCTTCTTCAGTTGCCTTTTGAAAACAGCTCAAATACTTAATATTTTTCTGCTGTGCTCTAGCATTTTATGTGTTGAACACTCGTGGAGTTATATCTTCTATTTATATCCCAGTGTTTCAAAAGGAGACTAGCAGTGAAGCCTCCTCTACAAAAGCTTGGATGTTTGTTTGCAAAGCTCACTGAAAATTTAATTTGTTTATGGAATGACACTTTCTTCTGGCTCTTTTGTTTGAACTGAGGGCTGGTTCATGTATACAGTTCCTTCCTACTGTGAATTTGGAATTTGTCTACAGATACACTAGAGCTTAAATATTGCCTTAAATATAGGACACAATTAAATAAATATACCTGAAGGTTTAATGAAAATAATTGAGCACTTGGGAAGGATACAGGCCCTCAAGATACAGGTGGGAAAGTGATTCAAGGGAGTCTGGATTCTTGGATTCTGCTTCTGGTTTGCTGATTTGCTGCTTAATCTTTCACATCTGGTGTCAGTAATTAACTTCAGTATAGACAGTGTCAGTTCACCAGCTGAGATTCACACCTCAGAAAATATTCACAGAAACCCTATGGGTTAAATTCTTAGGTGGCTCAGAGGTGGCTCTTTGAAACACAGAAAATGGAAGGCAACTGTTTCTCTGTGTTCAGTAGAAATTTGAAGCCAAAAATCCAAGCAGTGATACCCCTGCTGCTGTCCATGTTCCATTTCCCCAAATGTTTTCTCCCTTCCAGCAAAATGTTAGCCACCATTTATATTTAAGAAAAAACAACAAAAACTACTGTCTTGTGCTTTTTGAAATGAGATCTGGCATCTTATTTGGGAACTAAGAGAGAGAAGAAGAGAGGTACTCTGTGACTAATCTATTCACTAGCATTTAAGGACTCTTCAAGTGTGTTTTAAGAACTTTTAACCAATAAAAAATAAAGGCATCAGATGCTTGTATCAATGCTGGATGTTCTACATGCATGCATAAGTTAAGGGAATTTCTCTGAATTCATTCCAAAGTAACTCATAGCAAGATTTACCTCACCCAGCTGTAGTTTTGTTAGAAGAGCTTCTGCTACTGCTGAACATTTAAAAAAAAAAAAAAAAAAAAAAAGGGTGGGTGGGAACAAACAATAATAATAATAAATAAAGCTCCCTGTAGTGTTTGAATCACTGACATCAGATGGATTCTCAGATATTACTCTGGTAACAATAGACATGGAAAAGGCTGAGGTACCCAACAACTTCTTTTCCTTGGTCTTTACTGTTAATCAGGCTTTCCATGTCTCTTGTTTCCCTGAACCTGTAGATGAGGGCTAGGAAGTAAAGTCCCTCCCTCCCTCCCACTGTAAGCAAAGAGCAAGTCTGAGACCACCTGATGAAGGTGAACTTATACAAGTCTATGGGGTCCAATTACATGTATCCCAAGGTCCTGAGGAACTGGCTGATGGAGTTGCTAAGCCAGTCACTCTCCACCATATTTGAAAAGTTATGGAAGTCAGGTGAAATCCCTAGCAACTGAAATAAAGGAAACATCACTCCCATTTCTAAAAACGGTAGAAAGGAAAGCCTGGGAAACTACAGATCTGTGAGCCTCAAGTCTTCCTGGGAAGATCTTCCTGGAAACAATGTTAAGGCACATGCAGGAGAAGAAGGTGATGATTGGGATCCCTCAAGGGATAGAAATCTTAGCTCAAGACTGCTTGAAAATACAGCATTTTCACTCTTCCCTGAGGAAGTGGCAGCATGTAATCACACTCAACTGGCAATACAGAAGGAATTAATTAACATTTTTCTGACAGAAAGAGCACTTCTTCCTCCTGTTGACCTGCGCTTTGAATGGTACACATAAGGGGACATGACTTTGGACACTGGAAAAGTGTAGATGCCCATACACAACTATTCTTTTGACCTTTTGTTTTATATCAGATAGGCAGCCAAAAAGAGAAATGAAGAGGTGCTTCTCAGTCATTTCTTCCTTTGTATGTCCCAAGAAGCAGGTTTTGAGTGATCCTTGTATATATAAAATCCCAAAGTATTCACTGACTGATCTCAAAACACTTCAACACCAGTTGCATGTCCCACCTGGGTAGAGACTGACACACACAGCAGCGGTGATTGTGCATGCATTTGGTGGTGGAGGCACTTTCAGAATGCAGAGAAGTGAAGGCCGTACCATTTCTTCACTGTATGCATATAAGCTGCTCTGTTATCTGTAACCTGACTCAATGCCAAGTGAAATCAGCACTAAATCCTTCCATTGGCTTCAGTGGTAGCAGATTAGGTCCTTAATGGGTATGTGAATTACAAGAGAGTGAAACATACAGGCTTTAAGGAGTGGTTTTATTGTGTTCTTTTCCAAAGACATTTATTTTATCAGAAGAGTGAAGAATTGGTGGGCTGGGTATTTTAAATATAGCTTTTAGCTTGTCATCAATATGCTTTAAAAGAGAGCTGTGAGCTGAAATTTTTATTCTTCCCTCCTCTAACCTCTTTTTTTTTTTTTTTTTCTTTTCCGTTTTTTCTTACAAAGTTGTAAAGTATACTTGAGTAGAGGTAGTTTGAGTGGTTTTTTTTTTTTTTTTTTTTTTTTTTTTTATATATATATATATATTCTTGGTGTATATGGTTTTGACCATTACTTTTGATTACCTGTTCTGGCATGACCGAGACTTCCTGTAATATTTCTAATATTTCTTCTTCCTCCCTGGGGAAATTTTATGTCTGCTTTTAACATTTGTCCTTTATTTTTATTTTGTGAAAACTGAGGCAGGGAATTAATTTCATATTGTAGCCATATCTATTTCTTTGGTTAATAATACCTTACATTTACAATATCCTAGTCTATAATCTCCTTGGATGACCTTCCTGCCCTCACACATTTCTATTGCTTCTCTTTTCTCCTCTTGTATTACTTTGCTTTTAGTCTTTTTTTGCTGTGCTCCCCTTTCTTTTCTCTACATTTTCTCATCTCTCCCTTGCATAATCTACATTTTATCCCTCACATTTGGTCCCTTCCTAACCTCGATTCCTTTTTACAAAGCATTTTTCCTTCACATTGGCACCCATTTTCCTTTATGCTATATGTACTAAGTAGGTAGTATACGCATAAACAACTTTCCCTGAGGCAAACATGAATTTTACTTTGAACACCTTCTAATTTCCCTTACTTGCCCCTTCCCATCATCATTCTATTTCTTTCAGTTTTGCTCAACACTTTCAATGCTAACAAAGCTTGCTCTGCTGAAATTGAACACTTGTATTTTTTTCTCCTGTATAGGCTTGTTTTCACACTTGTTAGAAATGTAATTAGATTATTCTTCTATTTCCCATGCTTCATCCATTTGCATTTGCATGCTGTCTTGAGCATCTACTTAAAAAGATATTAATGAAAGTTTATTTTTGCTTCCATTCTTCTTCTTTATATATATATATATATATGTAACCCCTTATATTTTTGCTTTTTGTTCTGTCAAAAGTCCCTCTCTTTTCTCATGGATGCACATTTTTCACTCACTTTGTCTGCTCACGCCATGTGCCCTTTGTCTGTTCTCCACTTTCATTTAGTTGCTCTCTTTGAGAATTTTGCCACTGACTGCAATGCAACCTGTGTTTGAACTCATATGCTTGTCCTTCTGTGTCCATTAGCTTGACCTGTTAACAGTGAGAACCAAAGGTTGCAAGACCGTGCCTTGTTCCTTTCAGTAAACTTGCTGGGCTCACAAAAAGCACAAAAAGTCTATTCTCCACTCACATGAACCCTTGATCACTTCTGCATGCCCCTTTCCATTACAGTACTTACAATGGATCTAGATAACCACTGCCCCATGAATGTAGTATACATGTAAATTCTCAAGTCCCTCACATTGGATCTGTCCCCCCACCCTGGTGATCCTGAAAGACATATCTGGCTGTGTTAGCCCCATCCCTTTGGCTGAAGATATCTGGGAGATTTTTTTTAGGCTTCATCCCAAGGACATTCTTAAAAGCCACAGCACACAGGGTAAACAGCTGTAGGAAGCATGAACCAGGACGGGTGCCAGCATGTTGTACTTTGGAGCTTCTACACATCAAAGTGGAGCATAAATGGGACTGAACCTCAGGGTGACAGGCAACACAGCTGAGCCAGAGGGTGGCAGGGAACATTGCCCTGCTGAAGTGCCTTAGGAGTACATAGAGCAGGTCATTATGCTCCAGTTGAAGGCTTATAATCCAGGTTTTGTCTGGACAGGGAAGATAGGGGCAAAATCTAACCTGAAAATACATTGGACCACCAGGTATTAATTGCATTTTAAGAGTGGCCAGAAAGAGACACTCATGCAGACTGCCTGGGCATTATATGTTCACAGCCAAAAATCCTATATAGTAGCTCCTGTAACTAGATAAACTGTCCAAGCTTCACCTCAGGGTTACAAATTGTGCAAGACTTCTCTTGCATTACTGCAGGCTGATTATTAGATTTCTACCACCCTGCCCAAAATAAGATTCTTTTTTTTAAAAATATTCCTAGTTTCTGGTAATGCATTTGCCTGGCCTGTTTAGTTCAGATGCCAGCACCCGGCCAGTGTTCCACCCTACCCAAATAAAGTCATTTATTGATGGTATGGCTCTCCTGGAACTGAAAGAAACTATCTGCCTCAGACTTGTAAATATTATATACTGCTACAATAAATTAACTCTCAAAGTCATCAGTTTGGATCTCCCAGCACTCAACAAGTCAGCACCCCATATGCATGTAATTCTCTCCCTAGATATTTTCATTTACAAAACATTACATCTTGTCTTCCTTGCAAATCACAGATTTATTCTCACATAGGTACCTAATCCTCAGACTCCCAAAACTTAATCCTGTAGTCTGCCTCTTCCCCCCAAATACTCTGCCAGGAAACAAAAGAGAACATAAAACAAAATGTAAAGACAACCAGGAACCTGTACATTTTAAAACCCCAAATCAGTCCCATCTGTGGCATAGTTGAACACAGCAGTTTAATATAAAATGCATACATAGTACCTATACCTACCACTTGCTTGAAAAATGTTGGGTTTTAACAGAAACCCTTATATTTCTTTGAGGATTTAAAACATTTAGATCTCAAAATAAAATAATAATAAAAAAAAAGTGCATAATTATTGCAGTTAATTTGTAATAAAGATAAAGATTTTTATTTTTATTTTTAATCTTCTGAAGCATTTTATCTTTCTCAGATCTAATTTAAAAGGAAGTCAAATGGAAGGGAACATTGCAGCCTAGATGGAGTAAAAGCCTTCTTTTTAATTTTGATACCTTAATCAGCTGTCTGGGCTTGAGTCTGGTTTCAAGTCCATATCACCAGATGTAGCTCTACTGAAATAAACTGAGTTAAATGGCTTCATGCCAGAAGTATATCAGCTTCTCACTGAGACTCTGTGCTTCTTCAAGTCAGAGTCAAACTTGAGAAAAACCAATGAAGTCACAGGATTTATTGTAATTTTATGCAAGATTCTTTCTAAGGAAAGAATCTGTTTGATTAATCAGTCAAAATCATACAGTTCATCCCTTACCATTTGTTTTAAAGAATTAAGATTTTGCTGACATGAAGGAAGCTTGATTTGTGTTCCCTTTCAGGAAGAAGTCAAGATATTTTACAATTAATTTCCATAGATCAACAAATCATACAAAACTGTTTTTTTGGCTACAGATATTTTTCAATTTTTCATGAGATCTGAGAGTGAAAATGAGAAAGGAAAATGTATGGGACTCTCACATTTCTTTGCTGAAACTTAATGAAAAAAGCAGATGGGAATTGCTAGCCTTTTTGCTAGAAGGAATAATATTTCTGAGTGCTGTGACTCAGTCTTTGCAGAAAGAGACATTTGGAAGCTTTTGTTCATTATCTGGTGTCAGGAGATTATTATTGTGCTACTAGGGGATTGAAAGGATAAGGTTCTTTGTTTATAGGTTAAAGGAAGTAAGGGTCATTTAACTTTTGAACAATAAAAGAAAAAAAAAGTGTTGTATTGTGTGTGTGCTGTTCTACATGCTTGAGAGTCAGATATTTGATTTTTCTCAGGGGCAGAATTTCAAGCACAGTATTAGAAAGATATTTAAAGAAAAGTTTAGTTTCCATTCAGGAACCCAAGTACAAAACATTTTTGGAAAAGCTAAGAACTTGGCATTATCAGAGCAAGGACAGAGAAGTCGTCCGATACATAGTTATGTTATTTAAGAATGTTTCAGCTTCTATTTCTCTCCTTATGTACTGAAAACCAAAAAGATTTCTATATGTCTAATACATTCTCAATTTTATTTCTTCAAAACTGCCTTCTAGATCTGAATGTCTCTGATTCTATGCATATATGTGCACATGTGTAGCTTTTTATAGATTCCTGCAAGGTGAAATTGTCATATGTTTCTAGCATTGGCATCTTTGATGAGCTGAGAGTAGCTGAGATGTTTTCTGATAAACCAGTTTTAATCCACAAAACATGCTAAATAGAATAGAAAATAAATGAAATAGGAAACAATTGTATGGAGGGCTTCTATCCTACTGAGCGCAAACAGACTCCTATCTGCACTTTCCAGCAAGCACACAGAGATTAGTGACACCTGGAATCATAGAATAAATTATTATTATTATTATTAATAATAATAATAAAGTATGAAAAGATACAGAGAGAGGAAAAAGACCATTTTTAATACCATAGAAGGAAACTAGACAAAAGTAATTAAAAATGAGCAGAAAGAGAGACAGAGAGCTAGACTGTGACATCATTATTTATGCTGGTAGAGCAGGTTATTCAACAAATGTTCTTTTCTTTTTGATGCAAAGCAATCTTCTTTTTATTGTAATTTTTACTGTTGTAGCACAGAGGAGGCCTCTTTATGGGCCAGGAGTCACAAGGCACTTATACTGTGAGTAATAAAAGATGATTGTTATTTTCTGAAGAGTCCCTTATGATACAGGTAGTCTTGCCACTGTGCTGCTTTACAGCTAGGATGGCAAGCAAGAGTATGCCCTTGGGCATGACTCCCTATCACCAAGTCCCAAATGCTCTTTTCCCCAAAACTTTGTGGAGCAGCATCCTGCTACTCCTTGGCCTTCCCCGAGTGAGATGTTGGGCCAATAGAAGTATTTAGGATCACTGGGGGATCGGGGTTCAGGTCTTTCCACAACTGATCCTTGAAAGTTGCCAAAGTTTTCCAGCATCTCTGGAAAAACAATTTCAGTGCTTAATAATTTTCACTGTAAATTTTATTTTCTTTGTACCTAGCTGGTATTTCCCTTGCCAGAACTTCTATTCCTGCCTCTTCTGCTTTCACTGGGCATCTCTGGAAAGAATCTGGATATCTTATATCTCCTTCTTGAGAAAGCTGAGGACAGCAGTTAGGTAACTACCCATCTTTCTCTTGAGGTTGAACAAACCCCGATGCTTCAATTCCCTCCTGAGTGTCTCAGCCATCAAAGTGGTCCTCCATCGGACTTGCTCCAGTTTATCCTTTTTTTTTTTTTTTTTTTTCTGTAATTCTTGAGAGTTAAAAAATTTCAAACGTGATTTCACAAGTGCTAAAGAGTTGAGAGTAATCATTCCCCTTGACCTGTTGGCTATGATCATGCTAATGAAACCCAGATGCTCTTAGGCTTCTTTGCAGCAAGAGCACACTCCTGACTCCTCCAATCACATTTCTTTTGAGTATAAATTCTTCAATCCCAGATTCTTGATTACTGATTTAATTAGAAAAATATCTCACTTCTTAATTCCTGTCATCTAAACTAGTAATTGTCTGACACGGCTTTCTGTGAAAAAAAAAAAAGTTACCATATCCAGCTGAGTGAATGTTGCTTGTGTTGATGCTTTGCATGTAATGAGCAAATGTATACACAATACAAGTTCATGACTGTGCCTCTTCCTGGCAGAGTGCTCCACATAGCAATACACATCATTTCTAAGTATACACAAGTTTATTTACATAGTTTTTCATAAACATTATTTACACAAACACTAAACTGAGAACAAAAGCTGTGATTCATTAACTAATTCATCACGGGGATTCAAGAGGATGAAAGATAAACAGAACTGAGATGTCATTAGGCCTGTTTTAGGCCATCCCTAAATACGGCTTTTTGTGACTCAGAAGTCCATGACAACACTCCAAACAGATACCATCTACCTGTAAGACACAACATGCAGAGAGACATGGAATATAGTATTGTAGGGGTTGTAGATGTCTGTGGTACCTGTATCCTACAGGCATAACCTTTGTCAAGTTTTCTAACAGGGGACTTCTGAGGAAGTTGGGAAGGAAGACAAAAAAGATAACTGAAAATGTGAAAATACCTGAAAATAACACCTGAGTGTTACAGCACTGGAGGGGCAGAATGAGGGAATCAGAACATTGCATGTTAATAAACAGTGGAGGCTGATAGTGGAGTTTAGCAAAATGGAGGCAGATGTTTATATGTGAAACAGATAATGGTGGATCGTGAGGGCTTTGCAATGTAGCCTTTGTTTGACACAGCAGCAAAGAGGCAGCTGGAAGAGGGATTTTATAAGAGATCTGTCATGGACAAAGCAGAAATTGCTTCTGTGGCAAGTTTGACATAAAGATATCAAGGCAAGGTCATATCTGTTATGGTTGGATGAAAGACTGTGTTGAAGGCTGATGGATAACAGCTTGGATTCAGGCATCTGTTAGCTACCTGCAGGTGTTGTTCTGGAGCTGGAAACTGAGCAGCTGAAGGATTAGCCAGAGAGCAGCTACCTACTTCTGGTGCCAAAGTCTCTTCCAGACTCTGACCCAGACTGTCACATAGACGAACCTACTCATCTACATCAGTGTGGGCACGAGTACACTCAGGAGCAGGAGAGGTTGCTGTGGGTGGAACTTCACTGAGAAATACTCCTATAATAAGAAAAAAAATTTGTACTCTGCTGTTCAGGCTGCACCATTTGTGGAATGAATTTCACTTAATGCTGAGGACAGTGAAACCCCATGATGTGTTTGATGTGTTATAAAATGACAGCATAAAATATGTGGAGTATTAAAATAAATAAATACATAATGTTAAACTGACCATTAAAAAAAAAAAAAAAAAGAAAAAAAAAAGAGAAGAGAAGAGAAGAGAAGAGAAGAGAAGAGAAGAGAAGAGAAGAGAAGAGAAGAGAAGAGAAGAGAAGAGAAGAAAGAAAGAAAAGAAAAGAAAAGAAAAGAAAAGAAAAGAAAAGAAAAGAAAAGAAAAGAAAAGAAAAGAAAAGAAAAGAAAAGAAAAGAAAAGAAAAGAAAAGAAAAGAAAAGAAAAGAAAAGAAAAGAAAAGAAAATAGGAAAGGAAACTAGAAATAGAACAAACCTGTACAATGACTTTACGTTAAAAACAAACAAACAAACATACAAACAAAAACTAAAGCACGTTACCTTCTGAAAGGAAAAATGAAGGATATTTCCTTTGAGAATTTTGATTTTCTGGAATCAACAGTCAGTAGAAGGAGCTGAACCAAGAACAAATAGTTTAGATACTGAAAAGAGTAGGGAGTTTTGATAAAGTAGTTAACAGTAAATAAAGGAATTTGGGAGAGCAGCCATTTTAAGTCATAAAAGAAAAAGAAAATGAGAAATCATAAGTTTTAATAACCCTTAAATAAATGGCATAAAGCCTCCTTGGAATGCCAAAGACCTGAATATCCCTATTATGAACAAGTAAAAATAGGAATTTACCTGAACTAACAGAAACTGGATGAAATTGTATTACAAGAAATACACCAAGAGACCAGAGACTGTTAAACTAAAATTGAGGCGGAAAAATCACTTACTGCATATTTTTTTTCAAATAAAACCCTAAATCTAAAGCAGACGGCAATTTTAGTGAAGAAAATATTTATTTTATGTTATAGGATATGCCAGAGATCCTGAAATATGCAAGGTCAGAAAGTAGTAACTGGTATGATACTAAAAGCAGTACTTCTGGAAAGAATCCCTTGAGAAATGATTTGTATGGATTTTGTCCAGCTGGTGGAAAAAGCTTACAAAGTAGATGTTTTAGAAACATTGCTATGCAGATGGTGGTGTTTTAGACTCATTCTGAACTCCTGTCCTGATTTAGGCAAAACTCTCACTGAAACTGATCAGTGAATGGATTACTTGAAAAAATAACCCTCTTGCTTCAGTCCTGGCTGGGTATTTTTTTTCCTGCTTTCTTTCTCACGGATGTGTAGTTTACAGGATAATGATTTGTTTTAAATTGGACTTTTCATGTAAAGAAACTAACTGGTTGTTCACTAAAACAGTGATAGAATGGAAGATTTTCAGTGTCTGTTGGAGCTGTACATGATAGAAATGGTTAAGGTTGGAGAACTGCCCAGGTTTCATGCTGTTTTGTGTGTACCATTCAGTATGGCATTAAAACTTCTCTACTACTGTGATAAATTCACAGTGTGAGGCATTCAAAGTACCAGGATCACTGTATGATGTAGAGCCTGAGGGCTGGGCTGGATCTAGCCATTCTACTAATTGTGGGACAGCCCCAGTGCAATCAGTACGTATTTGAGGAACATAAAATTACCAGTTTGTGTGATTTGGAGTGACAATAGGTGGAAACAAATCTGCTCATAATAATTTCAGCTGAAAAATAAAGAGGGAGGGAAATTAAAATCCTGAATAGTTTCATTTTTACATTTTTAAGTGTCTAATATGAAATGAAATACTTTAGGGTGGAAACAAGACAATGTTACTTTCAACATTTCTTAGGGAAAATCTATCAGTTCTTTGGTACCAAAACAAAGTTTTTTAGTTTAAAGATTGAAATATTTTTTGAAATATAAAGAAAATGAAATAATAGGCTTGATATTAAATTACATGATTATTTTTAATAAGATGAAGATCATACTTTTTTAACTTTTTTTTTTCTTTTAATTAAAATCTCAGCTCTACCTGAATCAGTTTTGTTTATTTCTTTGTGTGTTTTCTTTGCATTTTTTTTTCTTATTTCTGTATCGACCTCAAAATTCAACTTATCAGTTAGAGCAGAAAAATATGAAAGTGTGGAGTTAAAATGTTGGATTCAACAATCCATTGATATGTTGGAGAAATCCATCACATCTTCAAACTATAAATATTACTGAGAAAAAGGATAAGAAATGTGTGAAGGAGGTGACTGTCTTTCAGAAAGGGTATACTACATTATAGACAGGGAAAGTGAGACACAAGGTAGCCCAAAGTCAACTAGCTCGTCAGTCAGGACACTACTCAGTTCTTTGGCCAGCAATATTATTCAGTTGATCTTAGTATCTGGAATGGGAAACTAAATGAACAAAACAAAACCAAACCAGACTTTTTTTTTTTCTTTTCTTCTTTTTTTTTTTTTTTCTTTTTTTTATTGGATGTGCAGTTCTTTGGATATTTACAGAGGACGATAAGGACTTGCTAATCTGCTGAGAATAAAAACAATTGCCACATACCTTCCCAAAAAATCTTCAATTATCAGAGGGGTTTGGAGGATTAAAAAATCCCCAGATAAATAGATCTTTTTTCTCCTTCCTTAGAAACAATTCTTCCAAAATAATGTCATGAAGGACAGTTGGAAGGTTAGTCCTTTTCTCAGACAGACTGCCTTTGGTGTAAGCCTCCATGTTAAGATATCACATTTAACTCTGAATGGTCTGCACAATGCTTTAAAGAAGCAAATACATTCTCAATCATGGCAAAGCTAATTGGCACAAAGGAAGCACATAATAATCTCTTTGTATTGCTCCTGGCTTTCAGGTGGCCCTATTCTACCATGGGTAGGTGCTTGGGCCTTACAGAAAGCTGTATGGCTTTCAGGACAGGAATACTCCCTCCATATAGGTCTGCACAAGCCTCATCTTGGCAAGGAAGATATGCCAGAAGTCTATATAACCAAGAGGGTCAAGGAGCAAGCCACAAGGCTTACTCCTGCCTTACTCCTACTCTTAAAAAAGATTTACTGTCTTTTCCAATACAAGAACTAAGGGGGAGTAAAAAGGAACTAGCAAGTAGAAGGTTTGGAAAATCAGAATAATGTGGTACTTCATATGACTTGTGAAACTCAGAATATGGTGCAGCATGATAAAAATGCAGACTTGAAGAAACATTTTATATCCTTATGTTTTGACCACCAGTATAGATAGGTATTGACCTAATAAGCTTTTTCCTGATTTACAGGTGTTCTTGCAACTTGATGGTTTTTGCTGATGGAAAGAATCAGACACCGACAACAAAATAGCTCATAAGGATAGAGACATGATGAACAAATAAATGCCACCCAAAGCAAATTAAAATTGAATAAACGAAATATTTTTCTCACATTCCATGTCAGAGTAAGCAGTTGAGACAAAGAATTTCATCTCAAAAATAGTTCAGAGGTATACGTGGATAACAAGAATCAAAGCTTAATCAAAGCTAAAAGTTCTGTTAAATCTTGCTATTCAGGATTTAAAATAACTGAAAGTAATTAGACTTGTTCCAAACTGATGTGGGCCTGATTATCCCATCTTGTACATACAGTGCTTAAAGCCTCCTCTCAATGTTCTGGTATTGACTAGGTCTGGTTAGTAACAGGGAATGGGACTGACTGGGTCAGTATGATTTCTTTGTTTCTATAAGCATGTTTCTGACAGTGAATGCCTGAAGAAACTGAATGGAGAGGAACTGAAATGAAAAGGAGCAGAAAGGATGGATTGAATTATAAATGATTCTTTAAAATGTGAAGAAACAATATCAATTGATGGAGTTTTCAATTACCTTCTTGTAGCTCATTAGTTACTAGCAATACTGGAAACAGGTTGGAGGAGATTAGAGCAAGACTCATTTCCTGACAGAGTTACAGACTTGTGGCCTTCCCTCTGTAGGCTGTATGAGACTTACCTTACTAGTTAAACGAGACTCTGTGAATTCAAATATTTTATTTTAGTCTTTCTTCACTTGAAGGAGTTCACTTAAAATGAATCTCAACTTTTTTTTTTTTTTTTCTGACAAAAGTATCAAGAAATTGTTGACTATCTCTAGTTCCTTCAGTGCTTCCATTTTTTCAGAGATCCACAACAGTTCATCCAGTCTTATAAATGAATATACCTGACATTTACAGTGCCTGCCTACTCATGTAAGGTGTTAACAGAAAGATTATCATAGATAATCTTTCAGATTATGTTTTCAGATTTAGAATAGAATTTCCACATCCATCAATCCTCCTTGTCCAAAGAAACCTCCACTAGCAAAACCAGCTACCTTCACAAGCCACTGGCAACAGAAGAAGTGTCTTCGTACTGACATCTGTCTTCTTTATCGATATAGTGGGTTTATGTGGCAAGGTTTTGGTAGCAGGGGGCCATAGGGGTGGTTTCTGTGAGAAGGATCTAGAAGCTGCCCCATGTTTGGTAAGGGCGCCACTGTTTTCCAGAGCCGAGCCAATAAGCGATGTTGTTTTGCGCCTCTGTGAGAGCATATTTAAGACAGGGAAAAAAACGCTGCGCCACACAGCAGCTGGGAGAGTGAGAGGAGTGAGGAACGGCCTTGTAGGTGCCAAGGTCAGTGCAGAAGGAAGGGGAGAGGTGCTCCAGGTTCTGGAGCAGAAGTCCCCTGCAGCCTGTGGTGAGGACCATGGTGAAGCAGGATGTCCCCCTGCAGCCCATGGAGTACCACGGTGGAGCAGGGTTCCATGCTGCAGCCCGTGGAGGAGACCACGGTGGAGCAGGTGGCCCTGCACCGACGGAGGCTGCCGCCTGTGGAAGACCCCTGCTGGAGCAGATTCCTGGCCGGACCTGTAGCCCGTGGAGAGGAGACCACGCAGGAGCAGGTGACCTGGCAGGAGCTGCTGCCCATGGGGGAGCCAGGTTGGAGCAGTTTTCTCCTGAGGGATGGACCCCGTGGTATGGACCCATATCTGGAGCAGTTCTGGAAGAGCTGCTGCCTGTGGGAAGCCCACGCTGGATTAGTTCATCAAGGACTGCATCCCGTGGGTAGGACCCCACAGCACAGGGGACGAGAGTGACCGAGAAGGAGCAGCAGAGAAGAAGTGCTGTAGACTGACCATAACCCCCATTCCCCCCTTCCCCTGCGCCACTAGCGGGGAGGAGGTGGAAGAGGGTGGATAGGGGGGGAAGGTGCTTTTGTTTTCTTTCCTTTGTTTCTCACTTCTCTAGCTTGTTAGTAATGAGCAATAAATCTTACTATCTCCTTATGCCAAGTCTGCCCATTACAATAATTACTGCGTGATTTTCTCATCCTTATCTCAACCTTTGAGCCCTTTTCACATATTTTCTCCCCATTTCTCTTTGAGGAGGGGGAGTGAGAGAGCGGCTGTGGTGGAGCTCGGCTGCCCACTCGAGCGGAACCACGACAATGGACTGTCCTTCAGCCTGTAATATTGACCCTCCATGTTGCTTAAATTGCACTAACAGGATGTAGATCAGCTCTGGTACAGAAGGGAGGTGGAAGGGGTACCTTGGCAGAGGTGTCACACAACTGAAGCCTGGATTTTGTGTTCCGAAAGAAAATACAGTTTTCCATTAAGAAACAACTTTCTGAATGGCTTAAAATGAAAATAAAGTTAAAGAACAGTCTTCTTAATGAAACCTGTCAGATTTCTCCTGTATTCTGTGTCTTATCCGATAAGAACATGAAACTGACCATATCAGGTTGCATTAAAGGTCCATCTGACTCAATATCATGTTACTTTAAGTGGCCATGATGGATATACAGAGAAGAGTTTAAGCTATGGCTATTTAAGATTATATTGTGACACTGACATACTGTTTTATTTTGTGGATGACATTCCTTTTTTTTTAAAAAAAAAAAAATTGTTTTTTTTTTTATAAAGAAAATCTTTGATTGGAGAAGAATGAAAAACTATAGCTAAACTAATCATAAGAATTTGACTAAGAAACATCTTACTAAAAATATGACCTACTCTTTTATAAACTTTATTCTTAGTGAATCCTCCCCCCCCATTTTTTTTTCCTTTTTTTTTCCTTTCTCTCTCTCTCTCTCTTTTTATTTATTTATTTATTTATTTATTTATTTTGGAACTAGCCCAGTTTTTAAATCACTGTCAAAGAGCTGATGGTTTTTAAAAGAATCCATACAGTATATTATAAATCAATTCAGGCCTTCTGTAACTGATGAGAATAAGTAGTGCTACATCAATATCATGTCACTATTGAAGTCGTTAACCCAATAAATATAGATCTTTCTCAAGCATGTCATTTCCTGTGATTGCAATGGAATTAAAAGTCTGAACTTTTGATAATGGTTGATGCTCTTTCTTCTTATATCCAGGCATCCCTCATTAAAAGCTTGAGGCCACAGCTCTGTAACATGCTGCTGAGGAATTTAAGTGTATTCCTATTCAGCAAAGAATTGAAACATATGTTTTTCTGGGGTCAAAAGAGGGTAAGTGCACACTTAAATATTTACTTTGTAGGGACACTTAAACATGAATTTAAAGTTAATTTTGTGCTTAGCAACTTTGTCCCATTTAATAGGAATGAAGTTGCAGGAGAAACATTCTAACCATGAAATTAACATGCAAAATCTGTTTACACATACTGCTCCCTCCGGTGGCACCAATGTTCATCAGTTCTGTAATGTTTGGTTCTGTTGGTTGATGAAATTCATGTTGAGAATCAAAACCAAAAATGACAGGCTTCAGAAGTGCTGAAAAGCAACATTTTGGTGGTTTTAAAGGAATGTTTTGATTTTTTGTTTCAAAATGACTTACAGGAATGAAAGCAAAACATGAATGTTTTGATTAGACCCAAAAGATTAATTGAAATGTTGTGTCACAGAAATTTTGATTATTTTTTTTTTTTTAAATTTAATTTCAATCTGTTGTTGAAAGGAAAGAAGAAAAATCAGAATTTTGAAATCTGCAGAAAAAAATAATGTCCTTGCTAATCACCATTAAAGATGTCAGAACAAAACAGGGAGTAAAAGGGAAAGATTATTTTTAAAAAGCTATAAACGTTTGAGAAGGAATATACTTTCCAAAATATTTTGTTTCATACTAGAGGAAATCCAATGCCTTAATATTAAACTTCAATTTGCTTTATTTGAGTGAGAGAAAAAATCTTTAATTTCTTTCCTTAAAACTTGTGATGAGATACAGAAATTAGAATATGCTTTCTATTAATACAAATAAAATGTAAAATAAAAAAGATCAGTTTTAAAGCTGTAACCTTTACAGACTGCCATAAAAAAGTGCATAAAAATCTCAACTTTATTAAAACAAACTCTTGAAGAAAAGAATCAATACCAATACTTCCAACCATTTCTAAAATGATAAAGAACACACAAAAGCCTCAAAGGGAACTGAAGTTGTGCTTGCCTGTACTATTATTTTATACATTCAGGGGAAAAAAATCTTTCCCTTAGAGACCTTTTAGCCTAAAGGATACAGACAAAGAGGAACATATGAAACCTAACCCCAATGAAGGAAGGAAACATTGACTTCTGATTTTATATTTTATTAATGTGGTTATTAGATGTATGCATTGTAGCATTGCCTCAAATTACCTATGAAGTCCTGTCTACATTACAGTTGGTACAGTCTGATCTTGATTAAAGACAAGATGCTGTACAGGAGTATACCAAGCTATGTCTTTGCAGTACAGTGATTCAAAATTTTGTCCTAATAAATTCCTCCTGAGTTTCCTCCATGTTCGTCCTTCCTTCCTTCCTTCCTTCCTTCCTTCCTTCCTTCCTTCCTTCCTTCCTTCCTTCCTTCCTTCCTTCCTTCCTTCCTTCCTTCCTTCCTTCCTTCCTTCCTCTTCCTCTTCCTCTTCCTCTTCCTCTTCCTCTTCCTCTTCCTCTTCCTCTTCCTCTTCCTCTTCCTCTTCCTCTTCCTCTTTCTCTTTCTTTCTCTTTCTCTTTCTTTCTCTTTCTCTTTCTCTTTCTCTTTCTCTTTCTCTTTCTCTTTCTCTTTCTCTTTCTCTTTCTCTTTCTCTTTCTCTTTCTTTCTCTTTCTCTCTCTCTTTCTCTTTCTCTCTCTCTCTCTCTCTCCTCTCTCTCTCCTCTCTCTCTCCTCTCTTTTACCCTTCCCTTCCCTTCCCTTCCCTTCCCTTCCCTTCCCTTCCCTTCCCTTCCCTTCCCTTCCCTTCCCTTCCCTTCCCTTCCCTTCCCTTCCCTTCCCTTCCCTTCCCTTCCCTTCCCTTCCCTTCCCTTCCCTTCCCTTCCCTTCCCTCTTTTTTCACATTTTTTTTTTTCCCAGACAGTCATTTCTACTAAGTGGAACACTTATTTAAATATTTCCCATAAAAATTTACAGCTAAGTGACCTGGAGAAAAATAATAAATGGTTATCATATACTGTCTATGTGGGCTAATAGTAATTACATGTATATGATTCACATGGCTTGGTGTGTGCAGCCTTTTCAAAAAGGTACAACATAAAAATATAGAGCAGACATCCAACCCCTACTTTATTTTCTTATAACCACTTCTGGGTAAAAAAAAAAAAAAAAAAAAAAAAAAAAAAAAATTCTCAGAGTTTGTCAGATGGTGGTTTTCATTTCATCTGTGGGTTACTGAGTTTGATGGGGAAGTAATGAACTTATTGCAAGGCTGGCTACTTTCAAACCTGACTCTGAGAAGCCTACAGGAAAATGGGGTATTTCTGAAAAGATCCCTGTGACAAACTTCACATGGCATGTTTTTCTCATAAAGTGATTGTTTCATTTTTGTAGCAGTTTCTGTAAAAAAAAAAAAAAAAATCATAATGGAGAGGATACAGAACAGAAGCACCACAGTGATGAGAGGTATTAAACTAGGCCATTGGTTGTATAGAAATCAGAACAGACCATGATAGGTGGCTGGAGGAACAAGATCCTGTTGGACTTATCTAGGGAAAATGTCCACTGTCAAGTTATTTAAAGATGAATCAGAATAAAAAATTAAAAAAAAAAAAAAAGGGGGGGGGGGGCAGAGGGCAATATTTTTATTCCACTGAATTAGGGGAATTAAAGGCACATTTTACTTGCTGATCTGAGATCATATGCATACCCATATGAATGTTCTAGCAAAGGAAAACTAGAGCTATGATGAGGTAATACTAGTAAAGACAAGACAGCCTCATATTCACTAAAATATTGAAAGAATCCACGGGGGGAAAAAGAAATACATGTAAATCAAACCAACTCCTGTTCAGATGATGCATGTGCTAAATGGAACAAAGACTGTATCTGTGCGTATTAAAAATGAGCCTAACCACATTTGGAATCAGGCTTCCAGACAAATTCAGGATCCTTAGTATCACTCATATGTCTCTACATCCACTGCTCACATTAACGCAAATTAACACTTTTCAAACACGTCTACCCTATATGGCGTTGCAAGCACGTGTTATTGCAGTGTAGTATAGTGCCCAAGCCTTTTTTTTTTTTTTTTTTTTTTTTTTTTCCCCTGCCAGAGCGTACTATCATGTTATGTCTATAATTCTGCCACTTGGAGATCATTTTCCATTGGCTTTCGAACACTTGCTTTTGAAAGCTGAATAAAACAAGGCTATAAAAGGCACTGATTAATAATCCCTAGTCTAGTTTCATTCTTGGCATTAGTCTTCCCTAATTGTTATCTTAAACAGCTGACTTTGTTTTGACCATGACACGTTGGAAGGAAATTAAAACCCATTGTTTTATCTGTCTGAGGGCTAATATAGCAGTGGAGCTTATGGCACAATACATAGCATTTATGTTTGGTTAAACACTGGAGCAAATTCCAATTCAATCCCAAATCCTGAAATTCCATCATAGCTAGAGATAGGACTGAGCCAGAACATCTCTAAAGCTGTATGTTTTGGAGAGTTTATTATTGAAATACATATACATGTATTTGATAAAAAACGAGGAAGACTAAACTGGCTATACAGAAACAGGTAAAGAATTTACTTTTACAGGATTATTATTATTATTATTGTTGTTGTTGTTGTTGTTGTTGTTGTTATTTTCCCCCAGGGGAGATAGAGATTTCACCTAAAATTTCAAGATTTGCTGCTGATGCATTATTTTATGAGACTTTTTGATGTGCAACTGATTTGTAAAGTATGAAAGGGACAAGCACACAAAGTTAAAGAGGAGACCAAGACCAAAATTCTAATAGTTCCATAGAGAAAGTCTATGGTTGAGAGTTATTTCAATATTTTAATTCACTTAACTAGCTAGAACTGTGTTGATTTGGTGACCCACTTCCAATAAGTGAATAACAATCCTCAGTTGTGGGAGCTAGATTGATGAATCTTTCTAGATTGTGGAAATCACAGTATTTATGGGGAAAAAAAAATAAGAAAAGAAAAAAGTCAGTTTTTCTTAAGTTCTCTTCTCAAGAAAGCAGATAGATAAAGCTACTTAGATCATTGCCCAAAAGAAATGTCATGACTTGGTTCCCAGATTTAATGGGCAGTTTTAAAAAATGTTGAAAACACTCATAAAAGTGTTATACGAGTTAATTTTCTAATATTTGGGAAACCTGACTTCTAAGATGCTTCAGCTCTTACATATCCACGGAGGAGTTAAAGACTTCTTCTAATCAAATTCCATAGCTGTCTAAATGAATTTTTGGGATACAAGGGTCTTATATCAGTAGAAATAATAATAATAATAATAATAATAATAATAATACAAATCTGTAATTATGGTAAACAAAGATAAATTTACACAGAAAAAAAAGTTTGTCCTTGTGCATTGTATATAATAGTTAAATACAGACATAATCAATTCTTTAGCACTTTGGTTCTCTAATACAGATTGATATGCTTTGCTGAAAATACTGCAATTTGTGTATGTTATAGGCTAGGTATAGCAATTTCAGTGCAAAACTTCATATTGGGGGCTATGTAAATACCAGTTTATATTAAGATTACTATTGATTTTTGAATCAGCAAGTATTAATTCAGATCTTGATTTTCTGACTATGAAAATTATGACCAGAATGTGACCTTAGAAATCATTGCTCTTATTGGGGCAGTTGGACTGATCTAAGATCCACAGGTTACAAAAGATTTTTTATTTGCATGCTGCATTTATTATACTGTTCTCTTTGCCAAGCACTCAAGGAATTACATTTTGATTTTGAACTTTTTTAGCTCCATTACCATATTTTCTGAGATGGTCTTGCTTTGTCAATATGTGAGATTTGTGGTGCAAACAATCAAATTTTCTGGGCTGTTGCTGTTGTTTTTTTTACAGGGAGAGGTGTCTGATATTTTGGTTACTGAGACTTGAGAACCCATGAAGACTCCCATTTTCACAGAATCACAGAATCACAGAATTTTGTCCCTTTTAAGTGGAAAAATTATTCTGTGCTGTGTTCCTTTCTTGGATATTTGAGGCTCTGTGCTCTACATGACTGTTGTCAATTAAGTGTCTATCAGTAGACAGAATCCAGATTCTAAATATAAGTAATTTAAATATACACTAAAGTTGTCACAGGAAAGGGAAGATGTTGACTATTCTCTATTCTGCTCTAGGCACAGTGAGTGAGTTTGCATAAACCCCTCAATTCTGTATATATTTTTTTCTCCTCCATAAAATGGGATTAGGCTTATTTTCTGTGAATACACTCCATGATTTACTTACAGTTAGTGATGTTTGCAAGCATTGTTGTTATTGTATACTTTCTTGAAAATGCATAGAAGTGCATAAAAACCATGAGATCAAACCAGAGTTCTTACTCATCTAAGCATCCTAGTCTCTCTTCTACTCATTATGTTCAGGTGACTGAAGGGCACTATTATGTTGTACTTTGTACTAGTGCCGAGAAGTGGAGAATATAACTGTATTATTATCACATTTAGAAGCCCTAGTTATGGACTTAGTACCAGTACTTTTAAATTACAAAATAAAATGGTTGATATTCAACAGAATTAACAAGATCAGAATAATAAATAAATAAATAAATCTATATATATCTATATATTTTTAATATATAGATTAAAAAAAAAAAAAAAAGCTGGGAGAGAGAAAGAAGCCTAATGAAACAATGAAGCAATTTAATTGATTTTGCTGTCCACCTGGTGCTTTGATCATAGAATCATAGAATCATAGAATATCCTGAGTTGGAAGGGACCCTTAAGGATCATCAAGTCCAACTCTCGACACCGCACAGGTCTACCCAAAAGTTCAGACCATGTGCCTAAGTGCACAGTCCAATCTCTTCTTAAATTCAGACAGGCTCGGTGCAGTGACCACTTCCCTGGGGAGCCTGTTCCAGTGTGCAACCACCCTCTCTGTGAAGAACCCCCTCCTGACGTCCAGCCTAAATTTCCCCTGCCTCAGCTTAACCCCGTTCCCGCGGGTCCTGTCACTAGTGTTAATGGAGAAAAGGTCTCCTGCCTCTTGACAACCCCTTACGAGGAAGTTGTAGACTGCGATGAGGTCTCCCCTCAGCCTCCTCTTCTCCAGGCTGAACAGGCCCAGTGACCTCAGCCGTTCCTCGTACGTCTTCCCCTCCAGGCCTTTCACCATCTTCGTAGCCCTCCTCTGGACACTTTCCAACAGTTTCATGTCCTTTTTATACTGTGGTGCCCAGAACTGCACACAGTACTCGAGGTGAGGCCTCACCAGCGCAGAGTAGAGCGGGACAATCACCTCCCTTGACCTACTAGCGATGCCGTTCTTGATGATTCCCAGGATCGTTGAAAAATAATTGATAGAGGTTCCGCGATGACATCCGCCAGCTCTTTCAGCACCCGGGGATGAATCCCATCCGGACCCATGGACTTGTAGGGATCCAGGTGGAGTAGCAAATCCCGCACACGTTCAGGGTCAGTTGGGAGTTTGTCATCCCCACCGTCCCGGTCCTCCAGCTCAGGGCACCCTGGGTCCCGAAGCCCATCATCGGCATTGAAGACAGAGGCAAAGAAGGCGTTAAGCGTCTCTGCTTTGCCTACGTCATCGTCTGTGAGGAGACCTTCCCTATCAAGGAGCGGCCCTATGTTTTCTTTAGTTCTCCTTTTTCCATTTACATATCTAAAAAAACCCTTTTTATTTTCTCTCACAGACACAGCCAGCTTCAACTCTAGCTGTGCTTTGGCCACTCGAACTTTCTCCCTACAAAGACGAACAGCATCCCTGTATTCTTTCCATGACGCCTGGCCCTCCTTCCAGTAGCGAAACACTCTCTGTTTCCGCCTAATCTCCATTAGAACGTTCCTGGTCAGCCACGCCGGCCTCCTGCCCCGCCTGCCTGACTTGCGATATTTTGGAATTGCCTTATCTTGTGCTTCAAGGAGGCATCGCTTAAAGAGTGACCAGCACTGGTGGACATCGAGGCCTTCAAGAGCAGTTTCCCAGGGGACCTTACTGACTAGTTCCCTGAGCAGCCTGAAGTCCGCTTTCCCCATATCTAGGGATGAGGTTTTGGTGGCACTTTTCCTTCTGTCACCATAAATTTTGAACTCAACCACTTCATGGTCGCTATGACCGAGGCGGCCACCAATCACCACATCTCCCACCAGACCCTCTCTGTTTTCTAGCAACAGGTCTAGGAGGGCACCTTTCCTAGTTGGCTCCGTTAGCACCTGTACCAAGAAGTTATCATCTAGGTGCTTCATGAACCTCCTGGACTTGCTCGTGTCAGCCGTGTGGCACTCCCAGTTAACGTCCGGCAAGTTGAAGTCCCCCATAAGGACAAGGGGAGTTAATCTCGAGGCCTCTCTTAGTTCTGTAAAGAATAATTTATCGGCGCTATCGTCCTGGCCAGGCGGTCTGTAATAGACTCCCACAACGACATCCCCTTTATTCGTTCGTCCCTTGATCCTTACCCAGAGGCTCTCAACTTTGCCATCGCCGACCTGAAGTTCCACACAGTCCAGCCCCTGCTTCATCCTTTGATGTCCCATGGCAGCATAAGAAATAGTCTGTGAAATTGACTTCAGATTGAGATACCTAAATTTAGGATGCATGATGGTGTCACTGGTGAACTAAATGTCCATGCTCTCATTAAAGCAAGAATTGTAAGGGTACCCCAAACAGCTTCTAGCCTCTTGTACATGATAGATCTCCCACAGCATAAATACACACACAGGTCATAGCTTACCTTTCACTGACACTGTGACTTGCTGAGATGAATGGAAACACACAGCATGAAACAGATACTAAGGAGACAAAAGTTAAAACTGAAAGATCTAGTGCAGAATCTTGTAACATTGCCATAAATGGTGTTTTTACTAATTCACAATAGGTTTACGATCACTCAGAAATGTTCTCTTACATGCAACAGAAAGTAAATGGAACAATGACATCTTCTGTAGAATACATGTCTCACTTTTGAACTTCCAAAGAGGATTTCTTCCAGACTTTCTGCAAAGCATCATGTACCTCAGACAATTTGCTGCCAGGACAGTGACAACTCTACCTTTGGATTTGTTAAGATAAAGGGAATATGTCATGTTATCCACTGTTGTAATGTAATGGGCCTGTTAAATGTTGCAAATTTTCCCCAGAAAGAAAAGAATAAAAAAATAAATATAAAGCAAATGAGGGCCTCCTATATAATTCTCTGTCTACTGTTTCCTATGCTTTTAGGATGTGTATTTTAACAGACAAGAAACAGCCTATTATTAAAGAAGTTTTACATGCATTTGAACAGATTTTTTGGTTGGAAACTGTCATCTTTTCTTTTGGCAAATACTTTTCATGTTTTAGGCATTGTTAAGGTTTAATTTATCATACACTGATATTAACCTACATAAAGCTAAGTATTTATTTATAAGTATACATAATGTTTTTAATATGAAGCTATGGAATGCTGACAGAACTAGAACCTATTGTACTGCATGCATTGCATATCTTACAAAATTATCCATTCTCTGTGTTTAGACAAAATGGAATTGAGAAAATATCTCATGAGTAAAAAAAAAAGTAAAAACGTTTTAGTAGCTTGCCATTAGTTGGCCAGGATGTGTAAGCCAATAATAAGAATTGAAGTGTGATTTCCCTAGTGTTTCACCAAAGTGTCTCCCACTTCTTCAGAAGGGGAGATGGAGATAAAATCTAACTTCAGGAACCTGTCCTTACTTAGATAGCAACAGTGATTTGAGGTAAGGAGAGAGTTCAGTAAGGAGATGAAAGAATATGAAGGATCTGTATTTTAATTTTTGGTTATGCTATGTCTCAATGTAATGAAAAGCAGTCAAAAATCTGAGTTAAATAGCTAACTAGTGATGAATCATTGTAGTGTACACTGTAGCTGGAAGAGGATCCTATACATTTTCTTCTAAACATCATTTCATTCAAGAATGAAATGCAGCCAAACCTTCATAAAACTCAGCAAAATATTTATGTTGAAAGTAGTACACATCGTTATATAGGTTCCCATATTCCCTTTTTTAAAACAGTTGCAAGTTTTCTGAGCCCAATGAAACCTGAGTTACAGAAACTGTAAAGTGACATTCTTAATTAGTTGATTTTGATCATAATTCACAATGAACATGATGTGTAAAGGGTTGTCTAACAAAAGACCTTGTAACCTTGTAACCTTGAGAGGCTTTATGTTAATCATTCCAATTATTTCAAAAGCATCTTGAGAATTTTTAAATACAAAAGTGATAAAGCTGAAAAAAAAAAAAAAAAGTGATATAGTGATGCAGTAAAAATAGCAAGGACATAACAGAGGTATCTTAATTAAAGTCTTGTAAATTGCAGGTTAAAAATGATCAAGTACAAAATTTTAACCATATAACTCAATACATTAGGTGAATTTAGTGCACACAGGATGGCTTTGATTTACAGACTGGAAATCAGTATGGTCTGAGGCATAATAAAGTTGTCCATATTCTGTAACTTATAAAACACCGTGATTTATCAGTGCAAGGTGGTGCTTGTGATTTCAGCCATAGATTCTAAACTGATACACACTCATATTGTGCTGACATGCCCACGACTAGTTATATTTCTTGTTGGTTGCACGAGGGAGGGTGAGACAGGTCCTCTTGCAAAAAGAGGTATTAGAAGGGTCCATAGCACATGGCATACATTGACTCTAATGTTGATAGTTATAATATCTTGGAAAAAAAAAATAAATGACTGAGTGTGAGTGGAGAAAAGAACAGGAATGGGAACAGCAGAGGCAAAGGGAAAACCTATTCAGGCAAAAATAGTGGTGGGTGTCCAGGATGAATGTCCTCCTCCCTAGGGACACTCCAGATCACCAAGTAGCAACAACAAAGATACTGCTGCTGATGATGATAATGATGACAAAAAACTCACTATGCTTTTCCTATAGCATTATATATTCTTAGTTGCGAGCTACTTAAGCTCCTTATTCAATGTTTCTGGTTGTGAAGCTATTAGCACTGTTTGGAGAGTACTAATTATGCATAGATATTGTATGTTGATTGGCTGTTAAGACTTGGCACGTGTAACCCTGTGTAGTATTTGTCAAGTATGTAACTATTTTCTTCTGTGTTATATTTGTTGTGGTTTTCTTTTGTGTATATTTGTGGTGGTTTTACCGTGCTGGGCAGCTAAACCCCACAACCGCTCTCTCACTCCCCCTCCTTTACATGAGGAGGGGGAGAAGTAAAGCAAAGAACAACTCACGGGTTGAGATAAGGATAATTTAATTAAAGGGAAATAATTATAATAATTAAATAAAGACTACCATGAACTAAACAATTTAACTAAGGGGAAATAAAAGGGAAAAGGGGAAAAAGGGAGGAAAACAAACAAACAAAATAAATGAAAGCTATATGGAAGTGCAGAGGAAAGAAATTACTCTCTACTTCCCACAAATGAGCGATGATTGACCACGTCCTTGAAGCAAGGCCTCAACGCACGCAGCCGGTGCTCGAGAGGAGGACCAACATCTTCTCAACGAGAGCCCACCCCTCCCCTCTTCTTCCTGTTTCCACCTTTTATTGCTGAGTGTGACACCACATGGTATGGAATATCCCTTTGATTGGTTTAGGTCAGCTGCCCTAGTGATGTTTCTCTCCTCACTTTTTGCCCACCCCCTAGGAGGGTTAGAGAAAGGCCCAATGCTGTGCCACTGCTGCTCAGCAGTAGACACAACACAGGTGTGATAACACTACTGTTCCAGCTACAAGTACAGAGTACGGCACTGAATGGGCTGCTGCCGGGAAAGTTAACATTCCAGCCAGACCCAGTACAATATTAAAATCTGTTAAACAAGAAGTGAACAGAGGTGTTTCTTATGCTAGTGGCAGTAGCTTCCCATGAGAACTTGCAATAACACTGGCATCAAGGTTTGGCAGGTACAAGGTTGTGAGGCTATTAGCTCCCAAATTTCAGCACAGAAACACAAGGGAAAACTACCACAGAGACTCTCTAACTGCAGATTATAGGCCCTGAGCACTACTGATGCTAAGGCACAAAGGCATCTCTTCCAGCAGTCTCACTGCTGAGTAATGAGTCCTATTTTGTCACCAGTTTATGCAAAAGATACTCCTCCAGGCCCTGGTCTATATAGGTGTATATGCCTCAATTCAGGTAACCATAATGGTGAGCTCTCAGTCATTGTTTCTTATCCTGCAGGTGGAAGTGGCAGCCCCAAGAGCTGAAATGTGATAAATGATTGTGTGATCATGCTTATTCTACTTCAGTGAAAATGTCCTCTGGATCTGCAGACCTCTTTGCCTGAGGGGCAGTAAGTAGCAGCTCAGGGCTGTGACTTTTTCTGCTGCCCCACCACAGTCCTCATGAGCTGAGCTGTCTGTCCTTTGTGTTTGACAGATGCATCACAAGAGGAGGAGTAGAAGGAACTGAGCTGTTTTCAGACTGGCTACTGCAGACATTTGTCTAATGGGTCAGTCCCTCCAGGGGCATAGACGAAGTTTTTTTAATTCTGTGCCTAGTTCTATCTCTACTGTTATACAGTTTAGAAAGGAGCAACTACTGAGATTTGGAAGCAGTAAGGGATCCTAAGTTTATTAACGAGATTCATCCAGGGATCTTATTACTCCAAAACAATCAGATGACATTATCTGCTTTTAGAATTTAAGACATTGTGGTTAGATTTTTCTGGAAACCCTGACTACAGAACAACTTAAACAGACCTAGTACTGCTCTGCTTGATTAGCAGATATCTTAAGAAATGTATAAGTAAGCTTCTTGGAAAAATTAAATTTGGGAATGTTAATCACTCCATCTGGTTTTGGGGAACTGAATCCTCAGAGGCTGCCTCAGCTGTAGCCATTTCTTCCTAAAGACAGACTTTTTCTCTACAGTCCTTTATCCATCTACATTTTTATGTGATGTCTAAAGAGAATAAAGAATGCCACTTAGGCTGTATCTTCCTCCTGGAATGTGTTTTTGTTGAGAGAAGACAGCAGGAAGAGTTGTCCACACAGGAGTGTGTGACACACTTAAGTCAGCTTTCATCTCTGTGGGAAATCCAGTTCTTTGCTGTTACTTCCAGCTGTCAGATGGGAGTGAATGGCAAAAAACGTGACATGGTGTTACAGGTCTAGGTGCAAAGGATTTCAAGCACACTGCAGACATCTATTATCTTGGAGGAAAAACAAATCTCCTATAGACCCACTGAGCATGTCAATAGCCTTCATTATAAGATGCCAGTGGAGACTGTAGAAAATTATCTAGCTCTCTGTTACCTGTAAAAAGAAGGCTGGATGCTTTAAATACGGCATTAGAATTTGATCTGGTGGCAAGGACACACTTTTAATAAGTATCATTATATACTAGTCTTTCCAAGTAATCTGGCTGCACTGTAGAAACTAGCTGTGTTCTGAGGCTTACAGAAATGAATGGCTGCACAGTAGGACCCAGAATGCATTTTTAGTGCATTAAGAATAACATTTCTTGCAGTACAAACTGTTTGCAAATTCCAGTTATGAGATGTTCTCTGTGTGTTTTCTCATGAGTTCACATCCAGATAAACAAGGTGGGGAGACAGATTTTTTAGCACACTGAGAGAAAGCAAAAATTTCAAAAGGGTGCATTCCTACCAGCTTTAGATGCCCCCAAACAGCCCGAGTCATTCATTGCAATTATTTTTTATACTATCTAAATAATTCCTTTTAGTTGAGTATTTGAAAAATATTTTGTTCCACAGTATCTTACATTTTTGAGAGAAAAAAAAAAAAAAGTAATTTAAAACAGAAAATAATAATAATAATTTCATGTGAAAATGTACAAACAGCAAGTTTTGACCCCCAAAAAATAGATTTTGTCAAAAGGACAAATTAATCCCCACCCCCAAAAAATAATAATAAAAAATAAATAAAATATAAAATTTTAAGCTGAAGTTTTTCAATTTTGATAAGCTATATCTTTAGTGGAATAGTATAAACCATTCTGCATTATTTTATGTTTTTTTCTTATGAAGGCCAAGTTATGAAACAAAGGAGAGCTGAACCATTCAGGAATCTTTCCTTAAATTCTTGATACAGATATAGTCCTTTAGGACATCTCCCTTTGTATCTTGTTCTGAAATAGGACTGTGAGTGAACAGTCTTCTGGCATACAATTCCAGAAGGTGATAGGGGCAGGTGGGTGAAATATATGCATTTTTCTATGTGTTCCATTGCTTGGGTGACTCTGGTTATAAGTCAGCTTCTATCACTGTACCCTGTAATGAGTGTCCTTTGGTTAAGTGCAATGTGTGGTCCCAGAACTCAGACTGCTTGCAAACCTAGGGTATTCAGATAATGCAGAGTTTTGGATAAGCTTTGGAAACTAATGCATTCAGGGCTGAACATAGTCTAGGCATTTCTAGGGCTAAACTAACAGTAATTTTCAGCTTTTACTGAACATATAATAGCTGCCATATTCACCTTTGTATAGAGCATTGCACTGCACAAAAGAGCGTCACTCTGTAAAGCGTTTCAGGATAAGCAGAACACAACCAACATTATGTGAAATGAAAACCTCTTCCTGCAGCTGTACCTGACCACAAAGCCCACTTTAGCTGACTTTAACTATGCAAACCAAAGCTGAGAAAAGTCTTACCTCGTCCTGTCATGCTGAGATGGTTGGATTTAGGATTAAAGATTTCACCTCAACACTTCTTAGACATGGAACTGCATGTCTTTCTATGTCTTTCCCAGAAACAGAAGGAGCGAGAATAAAGCTGGAAGGGTTTAAATCTGTGATGCCAATAAATGTAAATAGTTCAGACATCATTGCAAGCAGAATGCTCCAGGTGTTATTGCTCCTGGCACTAGTATGGATAGAAATTTTAAATGACCTGATATGTAGTACCATAATGACAAAAAAAAAATAAATAAAATGAATGTTCTTAAAACCCTTATTTTTTTGTTGGCTTTACTGAATGCTTGAAAGTGCCTGGGACCATTTCCCAAATACTCAACCAGATAAAACCTCTATATGCTATAGAGAGGGTCCGGTGGGAGATGTGGTGATTGGTGGCCGCCTTGGTCATAGCGACCATGAAGTGGTTGAGTTCAAAATTTACGGTGACAGAAGGAAAAGTGCCACCAAAACCTCATCCCTAGATATGGGGAAAGCAGACTTCAGGCTGCTCAGGGAACTAGTCAGCAAGGTCCCCTGGGAAACTGCTCTTGAAGGCCTCGATGTCCACCAGTGCTAGTCATTCTTTAAGTGATGCCTCCTAGAAGCACAAGATCAGGCAATTCCTAAATATCGCAAGTCAGGCAGGCAGGGCAGGAGGCCGGCGTGGCTGACCAGGAACATTCTAATGGAGATTAGGCGGAAACAGAGTGTTTCGCTACTGGAAGGAGGGCCAGGTGTCATGGAAAGAATACAGGGATGCTGTTCGTGTTTGTAGGGAGAAAGTTCGTGTGGCCAAAGCACACCTAGAGTTGAAGCTGGCTGTGTCTATGAGAGAAAATAAAAAGGGTTTTTTTAGATATGTGAACGGAAAAAGGAGAACTAAAGAATACATAGGGCCGCTCCTTGATAGGGAAGGTCTCCTCACAGACAACAACATAGGCAAAGCAGAGACGCTTAACGCCTTCTTTGCCTCTGTCTTCAATGCCAATGATGGGCTTCGGGACCCAGGGTGCCCTGAGCTGGAGGACCGGGACGGTGGGGATGACAAACTCCCAACCGACCCTGAACGTGTGCGGGATTTGCTACTCCACTTGGATCCCTACAAGTCCATGGGTCCGGATGGGATTCATCCCCGGGTGCTGAAAGAGCTGGCGGACATCATCGCGGAACCTCTCTCAATTATTTTTCAATGGTCCTGGGAATTTGGAGAGGTCCCAGTAGACTGGAAGCTGGAAAATGTTGTGCCGATTTTCAAGAAGGGTTAGAAAGAAGACCCTAGCAATTACAGGCCTGTCAGTCTCACTTCAGTGCCTGGTAAAATCATGGATAAGATGGTTCTTGAACTTATTGAGGCGCACCTGGGGGACAAAGCAGTCATTGGTCCCAGCCAGCATGGGTTTGTGAAGGGTAGGTCCTGCCTAACTAACCTGATTTCCTTTTATGATAAGATCACCCATATGGTGGACCAAGGGAAACCAGCTGATGTGATTTTTTTGGACTTCAGCAAGGCTTTTGACATGGTTTCCCATAGGATCCTACTGGACAAAATGTCCACCATACAGCTAAATAAAAACATCATACGATGGGTGAGCAATTGGCTAACGGGCAGGGCCCAAAGGGTTATGGTGAATGGGGCTGCATCAGGCTGGCATATGGTCACCAGTGGGGTCCCTCAAGGCTCCATTTTAGGGCCGGTACTTTTCAATATTTTTATAAACAATCTGGATGTAGGAATAGAAGGTATTTTGAGCAAGTTTGCTGATGACACCAAACTTGGAGGAGTTGTGGATTCGATTGAGGGTGTAAAGGCCTTGCAGAGGGATCTGGATAGGTTGGAGAGCTGGGCGATCACCAACCACATGAAGTTCAATAAGAGCAAGTGCCGGGTCCTGCACCTGGGACGGGGAAACCCTGGCTGCATGTACAGACTGGGCGATGAGACGCTGGAGAGCAGCCTAGAAGAGAAGGATCTGGGGGTCGTGGTAGACAGCAAGTTGAATATGAGCCAGCAGTGTGCCCTGGCAGCCAGGAGGGCCAACCGTGTCCTGGGGTGCATCAAGCACGGCATCGCTAGTAGGTCAAGGAAGGTGATTGTCCCGCTCTACTCTGCACTGATGCGGCCTCACCTCGAGTACTGTGTGCAGTTCTGGGCACCACAGTATAAAAAGGACATGAAACTGTTGGAAAGTGTCCAGAGGAGGGCTACGAAGATGGTGAAAGGCCTGGAGGGGAAGACGTACGAAGAACGGCTGAGGTCACTGGGCCTGTTCAGCCTGGAGAAGAAGAGGCTGAGGGGAGACCTCATCACAGTCTACAACTTCCTCGTAAGGGGGTGTCGAGAGGCAGGAGACCTTTTCTCCATTAGCACTAGTGACAGGACCCGCGGGAACGGGGTTAAGCTGAGGCAGGGGAAATTTAGGCTTGACATCAGGAGGGGGTTCTTCACAGAGAGGGTGGTTGCACACTGGAACAGGCTCCCCAGGGAAGTGGTCACTGCACCGAGCCTGTCTGAATTTAAGAAGAGATTGGACTGTGCACTTAGGCACATGGTCTGAACTTTTGGGTAGACCTGTGCGGTGTCAAGAGTTGGACTTGATGATCCTTAAGGGTCCCTTCCAACTCAGGATATTCTATGATTCTATGATTCTATGATTCTATGCTTCATCATGCAAGATAAAAGACTTGGCTGACTGTATACTCCAGTGGTGGGCAAACTCCTGCATTACACTATACTAGATCATCTATATTTTCTCAAATGATCAGAGAACATCACATAAAATGAACTGCATTGCTTAAAGAAAGTCTGGATCTGGAGTCTAAAGACCAACCTTCTGAAAATAGAGGCTATCCTGGACTGCACGAAGTATCAGCTTAGCCTTACTCAGCCTGATTTTTCGCCACCACTCACAAGACCAACAGCCCCTTTGACACTCTGTCTAAAGTGAATAGGAAATAATGCAGTGATCAACAGAGGCAGTTCAGAATAACTTGAGAAGGTCAGAGTTCCTTGTCAATTTAGTAGTTATTCTCTACAATTCAATACAATTGTACTTATTAATAAAATAGTTCTAGTCGGCTTAAGTAGTTCAGCAGACTACTGCTGCTGCTTCAGCTACTTCAAAGAAAACTTAGAGAAAAGTTATATACCTGAGGGAACAGACAGTTTTTATTCACATTCTACCCTTGATTTCTTCATTGTCACGGTAACCAATAAAAGGAATACACATCAATCAAAGAGAATGGGGAGGCTAAATAATTAAACATCTTTGGAAGGAAAAATTACTCATGAGCAAGTTTACTATTTCACATTAAATATTAGCACATTTGAAGTCATGCTAAAATGGGACTGTATTCCAGTAATTGATCTTACTGACAAACTTCACCAGAAAATAGGCAGCAATTCATAACCATCATAAAGGATGGTAAATACTTGGTAAATTCTTGATGTGAATAAGCTGAGATGTATGTGATTCTGCCTTGCAATCCAGGGAGGCTAGTGTTGGTAGCTACAGCATTTTCACATACCTAAAAGAACGAAAGATAATTCTGTGTTTAACACAGGGATTTTTCACAACTGATCTTTGGATGCATAGTATTTTGCTCTGTATTGCACCAAATGCTAAGACATATTTGCTTTTACAGAATACTTGTCTAATACTTGTCTTACCGTTCTGTCCTCTTTTTTGGAGTGCTCTGGGTGGCCCAGTGGTGTCCAAAAAGCCTCTTATGCCAGAATGCATTAGTTCAAGCACCTGTTTTGGATTCTGCTGGGTGGGTATAATCCTTCAATCTGTGAAGTAGTAGTACATCAAGCATCCACTTGAGGCTGATTGTGGGTCGTTTACAAAGGAATACTGATAGAAACGAATACTCAGAAGACAGTATTCATAAATGTGCATGAAATACAGTCCTGAGATGTGCTGACTGGGCAAAATTTTGCTACCCATCTTCCTGTTCACCTACTTCTGATTCTGTTGTATACTGTAAAGATATGAAACTCCACTGTGGCAGAGTGAACAGTTGAACAAGCTTTTCTAAACTCAGTAAAATTCAGGAAGATGTCTAGAACATTGATTAAAAAAACTCACTCTGGTATAAAGCACAGAGTTCATGTATGACCCGTATGACCTCTTTTGTGTGATTTATTCATCAGAATTTAGGTTCATCATTTTCTTGAAAATATAAAAATGAAAAAGGAGTCCTAAGTTATCCCATTGGGATTAGAACATGCTCTTGTCAAGCCAAGATCAAATCTCTCCCAAGAGAATTAGTGTCCATTTGCCCCATTCAAGGCCATCAACATTTGTGTTCACTGTCCATGGCTTGTGGAGGCATGGGAGTTAGGCAAGCTTTCCCCAGACACACAATAGACATCTTCCTCTGTGGATGCTGTCGTAGTTCTGCTCGAGTGGGCAGCTGAGCTCCACCACAGCCACTCTCTCACTCTCCCTCCTCAAAGAGGAATGGGGAGAAAATATGTGAAAAGGGCTCAAAGGTTGAGATAAGGATGAGAAAATCACGTAGTAATTATTGTAATGGGCAGACTTGGCATAAGGAGATAGTAAGATTTATTGCTCATTACTAACAAGCTAGAGAAGTGAGAAACAAAGGAAAGAAAACAAAAGCACCTTCCCCCCCTATCCACCCTCTTCCACCTCCTCCCCGCTAGTGGCGCAGGGGAAGGGGGGAATGGGGGTTATGGTCAGTCTACAGCGCTTCTTCTCTGCTGCTCCTTCTCGGTCACTCTCGTCCCCTGTGCTGTGGGGCCCCACCCACGGGATGCAGTCCTTGATGAACTGATCCGGTGTGGGCTTCCCACAGGCAGCAGCTCTTCCAGAACTGCTCCAGATATGGGTCCATACCATGGGGTCCATCCCTCAGGAGAAAACTGCTCCAACCTGGCTCCCCCATGGGCAGCAGCTCCTGCCAGGTCACCTGCTCCTGCGTGGTCTCCTCTCCACGGGCTACAGGTCCGGCCAGGAATCTGTTCCAGCAGGGGTCTTCCACAGGCGGCAGCCTCCGTCGGTGCAGGGCCACCTGCTCCACCGTGGTCTCCTCCACGGGCTGCAGCATGGAACCCTGCTCCACCGTGGTACTCCATGGGCTGCAGGGGGACATCCATCCTGCTTCACCATGGTCCTCACCACAGGCTGCAGGGGACTTCTGCTCCGGCGCCTGGAGCACCTCTCGCCTTCCTTCTGCACTGACCTTGGCGCCTGCAAGGCCGTTCCTCACTCCTTTCACTCTCCCAGCTGCTGTGTGGCACAGCGTTTTTTTCCCCTGTCTTAAATATGCTCTCACAGAGGCGCAAAACAGCATCGCTTATTGGCTCGGCTCTGGAAAACAGTGGCGCCCTTACCAAACATGGGGCAGCTTCTAGATCCTTCTCACAGAAACCACCCCTATGGCCCCCTGCTACCAAAACCTTGTCACGTAAGCCCACTACAGATGCCTAGGAAATTAAGGTCATTGTCACTTTCCAGTCCTAGGAGGGGCTCCACATAATTATTTATAAATTCTGGGCCAAATGTTTAAACATGGTAATTACAACAGATAGGCAATTACTAAAATAAAATGATCCTGTTTTGGCTTCTGAAATAATTCCAGTTCTGGGTAAAATGCTTCCTCTGTTTACACTTTAACTATATTTTGTGATATATACTGAAATGAAAGATGAATGTCCTAGGCACCTCAGCTATTGTTAAACTCACTGTTTGAGTCTTTGGAGAATTGCAGGCTTTTGTTGTTCCACACTCTGTATCATTCTCTTCTCAAACATGCTTTTATAACAGAAAGCACAGCCTGAAAAATTTGAGATATTTCTAATAATTTTTATTAGCTTAAGTGGAATCACTAAATTAAAGCTCATTTTAGGGGGGGGGTTGGGGGGGGGGGAGGGGAGGTGGAAAGGATGAATTATGCTCCTTTATGATTTCATTTTCACATACTGAACAATTAAGTGACATCACAATGAATTTCATAAGTTTCTTAATGTTTGACCTGTATATTTTCAGTAAAAACATTGTCTGCAAATTCCTCACAAATACATTTTCCATTATATTGGAGTAATACTGCAATAAGAGTGTTAATAGAGGGGAAACTCCTTTTGAAATGTTCAGATCAAAAATACACTGGAAAAGCTGGAACTAAGCATTTACTGGACTCCCAGAGACAAATCTTACAGGTTTGTTTGGTGCAAACGTCTTTTAATCATTTGTTGTTGATCAGGGTTTTTCAGTAGCCTAGTTTCAAGTTCATAAAAATCACCTGGAAACTTCTATTACTCATTGTAATGTTATTAGAAGTGAAATCAAACACAATCTAGCTCCTTCTTTCCTGTTACCTTGAAGGTATCCTTTCAAAACACACTCAAATAAATTACATGGCTTTGTCATTATTATCAGTGTTTTGCTTGACTTTTATAATAAATTAAAAGGATTGAAAATATTTTTGGGTTGGCATAGAGAAAAGCTGAAAAAAAAATCTAAGTGCAAAAGCAGATGCAGTTTATAGTTATCTAAATATCACGGAAAAATAATACTATGATGAATATATTTCAGCCAATTTTCCCCCAGCCTAAATTCCATTTAAGTCTCTGAGCCTAACATTTTCTGTTGGCTCCATGCCTCTGAAAGCCTAGAGCCACAAGAGGTACCAAGGCTTAGGTAGAATTTAAGTTGAATCAAGGCCTCAAGGGCAAGGTATTGGCCATAAATTAGAGTAAAAGCACCATTGATCTGTTTTTTTTTGTTGTTGTTGTTCTTTTTTTTTTTTTCTTGTTTGTTCTGCAAACACCTTAGGACTGTTGTACTCCCCCACCCATGCTTGGGGACTGAACCAAGGCATGTGCTGAATGCTGTCCCTTGCAGGACAAATAGATTTCTCCTTTTTAAATGTCTTTCTTTTTGTTATCCATTGGGTTTTTAATATGTCTCTACATCAGGAAAGGTAGACATTTGATTGAGTTCCAAAACTTCCTTCTGATCTATGAAATTAACCATCTTCCTATTCTGCCCAAGGGTGTATGCAGTGATGTTTCATATCCTGCAAGTTCTGCAAATTCCTAAGTGAGCTGCAGGTGGTGGAAATTAGGGTTCTTTAATGTGGCCTCTTACAGACTGACTAACCTCATCCCACAGACAAGTGAGTGGGTGTACAGGAATCAGAGTTGGTATTCTTCAAGTTCTTAGAAGCTCTATCATCTGCACTTTGCCTTATACCATCCTACACCTTTCTGTTAGCTCATTTTTCTTGACACCTATGTCTCCAATAATTTTAGGGTTGAGGAAAGTGGCTAGGCATCCCCATAGAGGGATACATAACAGGAGAGTGGTACAGGATGAGCTGGATACTGACAGACTAGAGATAAGTGTTATCTGTAAGCTGGAATCCTATTTGGAGGGAGAGGTGAAGGACATGTGGGTAGGAAAGGGGGGGAAATAGAAGTCACCTAAAAGTACATGCAACTTGTCACAGAGGTGGTAAAGGCTGCCTTTTCCATCAAGACCAGAGGTCACCTCTAGCTAATTGTAACCTATGCTAGTGGTTCCATTTCTCAAACAAAGCTTGGCTGTCTTAACTGAGGGCAATTCTGAAAAAATACATAGATGCATTGGAAATTCCTGTGCATATGGGCACATAAAAATATCAAGTTAAAATGTAGTTTGTATATATAGATTTATCCTTATATTTCTTCATCAACTCCTCTGAATCTGGCACCTCTCTATTAGCCTTTCCTTTCCTTTCCTTTCCTTTCCTTTCCTTTCCTTTCCTTTCCTTTCCTTTCCTTTCCTTTCCTTTCCTTTCCTTTCCTTTCCTTTCCTTTCCTTTCCTTTCCTTTCCTTTCCTTTCCTTTCCTTTCCTTTCCTTTCCTTTCCTTTCCTTTCCTTTCCTTTCCTTTCCTTTCCTCTCCTCTCCTCTCCTCTCCTCTCCTCTCCTCTCCTTTCCTCTCCTCTCCTCTCCTCTCCTCTCCTCTCCTCTCCTCTCCTCTCCTCTCCTCTCCTCTCCTCTCCTCTCCTCTCCTCTCCTCTCCATTTCCTTTGTTTTATTTTGGAGAATATAAAAACAAACATTCTTTTAAATTTAAAACAAGATTACTTTTATAAGGAAAATAAGGAAAATAATCCTTCCAATTTCTTTTCCCACTGAGAAAATACTCTAAAATGTAAAAAATAAATACTTATTTGTCATTTAGGGGGTATTATTTTTTAGAAGTCCAGCTTTTGCAAGGTATTATGTACAGGAGGTATTTATAATTTTGAATTTTAGTCATGAACTGAAATTTTCACCCATAATACCCACCACAAACATAGCCTAAATAACCAAAGCCATGTTTCCCATAAGACATATAGTAAACAAGACTCATTCTCTCAGGCCAGAGAATGATGAAACCTGGTAACAAGCTTCTCAGCACTTATTCTGAGTTCAAGGTCAGCTAAGGGAGCACCTCCTAATCTTCTATGCTATTTCATAGAAATATACAATTATTATGAAAAGAGCAGGAATTTTCTGTTCAACTTCCTTGTTTTTGGTTTATGTATCACTAGTTCACCATACAAATGTTAAAGTCAGAATAACATGGTGGGTTAAATGAATTTGAAATGGAGACTCCTTTTGTTGAAGTTTACATTGCTGTTCTATTCAGAAGCCGTGCTGCCAATGTCATCACGTGGAACAGAAATGAATACATTAATGCATATTACTTTTCTGTAGGGAAAATAAAAATAAGTTAAAAAAATCACAGCTAAGACAAATCATTGACATTATCATAATAAATTTATCTCCATCAATGGACCCATCACCTGGCCCCATTCCTCCACACCAAGCATCATTTTCTTTCTTCTTTTACTGTAATTTATATGATGTTAGATACAGCAGAAGTGAGATCCCAGTTCCAGGCACTGGCATTCTGCAAATGATAAAAAAAATCTTTCACACCTCATCAATGGGGAGTTCTCAGTCATTGAATAGCTTTCCTGGTACCTAATAAGTCCCCTAAAATGCACATTACTTGATGTGACTGACTTTCCCTAACACAAAGAGTGCAAATTACATTTTCATAAATATATTAGTTTCATCATACCATAGTCTCTTGCTTGTAAGCCTAGAGGAGAATCATATGTATATTCTAGTAGACAAAGCTGGCTCTACAAATAAAGATGGAAGAATGAAAATATGATTATCATTGCAAATGGTAAGCAGAATCTTTATTAACATTTTAGTAGTTGAGAGGGCACAGTGCACTCAAATAAATTTGAATATAATAAATAAAACGGAGTTTTTAAAACATATGAATAAGTGAACAGGAAAATAATTATTTACAGGGGGAAAGTATCAGGATTACAGAAAATATGCGTGGTAATTCTATACCTGTTAGCTTTGGCAACACAAAAGCCTTTTACAGTGTTGGGCTTTGATCTTCTAATCACAGCCATATCCTGGTGCAAATAGAGAGCCCTACAGACTACAAAAAATGGCTGTACTTTAACACCCTGGGGCAGATTCTCAGTTATACTGCAATACTCTGTCAAGTCACAAGGCAATTGTAAAAAAATTAAAAAAAAAAAAAAAAAAAAAAAAAAAAAGTTGCAGTGGCAACCTTTTGCTCAAGCTTTTGAGCAACACAGAGCCCTGTGATTAGGTCAAATGTGTGGTTACTGTGCTAAAGCTGTGCCACAGGCACTGGCATGGCAGTACAGGGGCTGCCTGGCTGCAAGAAGGAAGAGATCAAGGGTTATTTGGGCTGGAATGGATGGGTTAGGTATGTAGTATTTCTGGCTTTGTGGCTCTCAGATGTATGGGTGGTTCAGCATGCAACTTTTGGAGTGCATAGAGCTGCCCATCTCTAAAGCAGAAATCTTCTTGGGATAACAGAAGTACAACTGGAGAAAACTTACTGCTCTTTTTATTTTAGAGAAGCTCTTGACTCAGTATTGCACTGTCATGTTTTATACATGTAGTTGTTATATACATGTCACATACCCATGTGCATTTGCCGACACTCACTTTTCACTTGAGATATCGTGGTAGCTTAGGACTTAGTTCTTATACTGAAGTTCATGGTAAATCACATTTAACTGTATGAATGAAACGTACATGTCCTTTATAGTATTTGTAATTAGAAGTTAGAGGCTAAAGTTACATAGCTGTCTGAGAAATGCTAACATTTCAGATCAGCCTATTGATAGCAAGAGTTTGATAACTGCTGGTTTAAATCCTTCCTTTATTTTTTTTATTTATTTATTTATTTATTTTTTTTAATGCTAATGCAGAGGACAGGGCTATAGGAACTGATGGTGAAAGTTCATCTTAGTTCAAGCAATCAAGCTACCATTGCATCAGACTGTGACATTATAGCAGTAGATCTGAAATTCAGGAAGATCTATCTGCCAATGATTTATACCCACATCTCAAAGTATGACGTTATCATGATAAATCTTAGGTGCTGCTATTATTTTCTTAACCATAATTTCTATCAGATTTTTGTTCAGATTTTTAAAATGAAATACATTTAAAACATAAACGCTTGCGGACCAAGCAAGTTATGATGTTCATGCAGTTTATCTAACCACGTGGTCAAAATGAATTGCTGTCAGTGAAAACTACTATTTCTCTGCTAGCCAATGGTAGAATCCAGTCGATCCTGATTTATCTGTGTAAATATATGCTTATTCTTTCACTGAAACATACATGCTTGAACCTTAAAGACAGGGAAGCTGCCCATGTAATAAAACATCTACAGTCCATGTATTCACAGAATAGAAGCCTGCAATAAACTGCAAAATTTTCCTAATCTGTAAGAGCAGTAGTTCCCTTTGTTATCTGTAGGAGTAATCCAGCCTATTAATCTTTCACTTGGAAGAGGAGAGCAACATGCCAGCTGTCATGTACTTTTAATTTTAATTTTTATTTATTATTATTATTAATGGATGCATATGTTTCAGGGATTTGGGTTTGCATCTCCATTTCTGATCTCCTCAACAGGGCAAACTAAGTGTTGGATTACAGACTGCCCTTTTTCTAAGAAAAGGCAGCTGCTTTTGACTTATTAAAGCTTTGATTAAGAATTAACACAGAACCTTCTGTACTTGTTACATTGTGGATGTAGTGCAAGCCATGCCTGAAAATAGAGGTGTTGCATTGTGTTAATTTGTTATGAAGCAATACTGTGATTTCCTATAAACAACAGTCTGTAAGAAAACAAATACATAAAAAGAACAAATTCAGGAACTTTAATCTTCAGTAATCTTTCCTGTAGAACAGATATACTCATTATTGACCTTTTCCACCATGGAAGTTCTTTGCTGTCTCATGAATTACTTTGTACTTCCTTTAATAGTTGGTGTATTAATTATTGTACTACAGGTTTGCAGTTGTTTTGTTGTTTGTTTTGTTGTTTGCTTGTTTGTTTGTTTTCACATTTCTATAGCTTCTTAGTAAAATACAGTAGTATTCTATGATAAACACTAGTCAAATTCTCATCTTGGGTTAATTTTTTTTAATTTTTTTTCAAGAATGACAAAATAATTTTTGCAAGAGAAGAGAGCATGGGAATATGACAAGATGCCCTACCGTTATCATGCTTATAAGGAAACTTTAAGGGACCGTATTCTTTTCAAATGCTTTTGAAGCCAATCTTACAGTAAATGTCATTTGTTTTACATAAGCTTTACAGTGTTCAGCAGACTATCTGCCTATAAAGACAGCATTAAATAAATTTACTATATTCACCATCTTTCTCTCATAATCAGACTGTGAGCAGAGGTTAGTTTTGAATTTTGTTTACGAGTATGCATGTATTTTATACATACAATGTTAACAATACTGAATTGCCCAGTGTTTGAATGGAACCTCTGGGATACTGTGGGCCTTGAAGATAAGAATGAAGAACATTAATCTAATTTGATAGCTTTAGGCAAGCCATATACTGAGTTGAGAACATGCTGTAGTGTTTTCACTATGGCCAGCACTCCTGAGGAGATGTGCTTCAATGTTCTGGGCCTGATAGAAATCTCTGAGTTCGGAAAGCTTCCTCCCTTGTTATACCTCTGTATTCTAACATAGATGGTATAAATATATGAAATACTAAGACCCTGTTTGCAAAAATAAAGCAGTTTCTTCCACCCCACTAATGCTGTTAAAAAGTTCTGCTCATGAACACTAGTAGATGAGTTAACATAGAAATTGTATCAGTGTTTTCTTGCCATTAAACACACTGTGTGTCATTCCGGTTCTGTTTCAGCTCTACCCAGGTTGAATGGGCTGAAGTTTTGAGCTGCATGGATGGCAATGGATAGGTAGCATTATGTTGCATAAAGTTGATACTTGCATCCACAACCTCTGAAGTTTCTCCCTTTTAGCTACATATGGATTTTGGCTAAAGCTAGAAAGACAGCAACTCATTGCAGGATTGCAGTCAGGCAGTGACTCAGAAGTACAGTTTCTCATTGCTCATTGCTAGATGTGTACATTTTTTAGGAGAGACTATTTCAGCACATGCCTTTGTAACATGGTCACATCTTACAGGTGAGATTGTAATATGTTTCAATTCTTATGAATGACAGAGCTTCAGAGAGGTTACAGAAAAATGGGAACAACTGACTGTCCTTTATCATATACTCATATAGGACTATACAGTCTACCACATCCACCAATGACACTGCAGTTCTGGGATTTCCATTAAAGTATTTGTTGGATTAAGTATATTGACATGGACTAGACTTGTTAGCATCTGATCTTTGCCTAACTCAGTATTACTTTGCACAGGAATCACAGAATCATAGAATTGTCTAGGTTGGAAGAGACCTCAAGATCATCGAGTCCAACCTCTGACCTAACACTAACAAGTCCTCCACTAAACCATATCACTAAGTTCAACATCTAAACGTCTTTTAAAGACTTCCAGGGATGGTGACTCCACCACTTCCCTGGGCAGCCCATTCCAATGCCTCACAACCCTCTCAGTAAAGAAGTTCTTCCTAATATCCAACCTAAAACACCCCTGGTGCAACTTTAGCTCATTCCACCTCATCCTGTCACCATGTATTGAGAATGACGGTCATAGAGTGATAGTCAACGTGGCCTGCATAAGTTCACTTATTTTTAGTAACAGTGCTTAAAAGGAATATATATATATGTATTTTCCCCATGAAACAGTCCAAATTTTAGTTAGAAGCAGCATATTGCTTATGACAGAATGTGTAGGTCATTTTAAAATCTGTGGATTTTTTTCATTGGTATCATAAAATCTAGTTTTGCTTTCTACATAAAATAACATTACCCTAATGCACTCATAACTTCTTTTTAACTCCTTAAGCCAGTGCTATTAACAAAATGCTGATCTGGGAAGGATGTTTAGCGAATTTGGAACATTCATTTATTTGTCATTCTGTTGTCAAGCATATTTGTTAAAATCAAGAACCTTGCAGAGTAAATCTCTAGCTGGAATGTTTGAGCTTCTCTAAAAGAGTAATAAAATAGAGGGTAAGTGAAACTCTTTAAAGATCTGCCTCTTTCCAAACCTCTTTCTCTTTTTTCTCTATAAACATCTGTATCCTATATTTGATGTAACTGATACTTTCTCACCTGTGTACAGCCTCCTGATATATTCAATTTGCTTTAAAGATTTACCACCCTGACTAGATCCTTAAAGTTAGAATGGCCTGTTAGAATGTTTATAAAACTTAAACTGAAGACATAAAAGTGGACAAAAATAAAACATGCGGTTTTAATAATGCATGCATGTTGGAATAATTAAAATTTATGGGGCTAGACCGTGTTGGAGAAAGTAAAGATACATTACAGTTCCACCTGCCTTCTATCTGGCCATGTCAAAATTCTTTAAAACTGTTAATTAACCTGGTTCCCAATTTAAGGAAACTAATATCATTACCTTAATTTTGCATTTGGACGAGATCTTTTATTAAACTTGAAGGCTTATATGAAGATAGAACTCACAAAGAAATGTAACCTGCTTTTGATCAACACAAGACCAATACAACAACGCCAAAGTTTAGTGAAGTTCACAGATTATCGTTGCACTGTGCAGTCTGGTCATAATAATTATTATTATTAATAATTATTAATAAAGACTCTAACTTGTTACGATTTGAAAACCCATAACTGGACGTCATCAGCTAGTGAAAATAAATATTGCATTATTACATTTTTCAATGAAACTCTCAGCTAGGAGAAACTGATGCACCTCTGCTGACAATAGTGCTGATTTACACCAGCTGGGAATGTGGGCCACAAAAGGCACTCCAGGTTTTACCAGCTGCATATCTCATGGAAAATCTTTCTGCTTGCTTCACTCATACTGAGAATATATTACAAATTGGTATGTATCTGTTACTCTGGTTTACAGCACTAGCTCTTTGCTAGTGGCACGAATGCTTGAAATAATGGATATTCTCTTACAGTTATAGACAACCCAAACTATGGTGCACTTCTGAATGCAGGAGGTAGAAAACCACTTTTGTATGGTCATTTAGAACCACAATTGTTCTTCCTAACATTTTGGATACCTCCCCATCACTATTTGGAATATGCAACTACTATTTAACCTAATCTCTTGGTGGGCTCCTACAGGACTGCTTCAGCTGCAAAGTATTATCTGGGCCCAGGGAGGGTATCAAACAATTCCTTGTTCAGAACTAACCTGCTTTCAAGATATTAATAGTCAGAATGGATCCTGACATTGGATCCATTGACAGTGACAATGGACCCATTGACAGTGACGCTGTCAATATGCTATTTTGGAGATTCTTCTTTCTGCTGCCAATATTCAAGTCAGCAGACATGCTAAGCAGATTGATGCGATCTTAGTCATGTCCATGTAATGCATTGAGGGTTGGTCTATTCTCCCACATGCCTGGTGACAGGATGAGGGGGAATGAGCTAAAGTTGCACCAGGGGTGTTTTAGGTTGGATATTAGGAAGAACTTCTTTACTGAGAGGGTTGTGAGGCATTGGAATGGGCTGCCCAGGGAAGTGGTGGAGTCACCATCCCTGGAGGTCTTTAAAAGACGTTTAGATGTTGAACTTAGTGATATGGTTTAGTGGAGGACTTGTTAGTGTTAGGTCAGAGGTTGGACTCGATGATCTTGAGGTCTCTTCCAACCTAGACAATTCTATGATTCTGTGATTCATGTGTAGCTTCCTGTGAAGATATTCTTAGTACATGCAGCTGTGTCATCAGTGTGACATCAATGTGACATTCCGTGTTTTCAAGTCTGATTGTGAGCTCTGTGGTTCTCTCTGTTTTTCCTCTCATCAAGGATCCTCTCTATCAATGGGAAAAAAAAAAAAAAAAAAAAAAAAAAAAAAAAAAAAAAAAGATAAAAATGTGAGACCTGTCATCATTTTGGTGAAATCTGAAGTAGATTGGCGTTATCATATGAAATCAAAACTTTTAACATAATAATCACACACAAAACATTGCCCAGCAGAGGTACCACTTATTAACAAGTGGATCTGATGAGTCTCCATCTTTGATCTGGAGACAGCCTGATAAAATGCTACAAAAGGGAGTTTGTCTCTGCTCTTCAGCTTAATTGCAATGAGACAGTGGTCTTTGCACAAGCTACCTCCAAAGTGGTGCCTATCACAACCAACCTTTATTTTCATAAAACTAAGGAGAAAACTTGGTCCTGAGTAGCCAGAAGAAGTCTGTGACAAATATAAGGGATCGAACTTCAAAAGGCACTTGGATTTGTGAATATGCAGTCTCTGAACCAAAGCTGTATATTGTTATCATCTGCATTCAGAGTGGTTTATGAGTTTGCTCTATTTTATAGAGAGATGACATAAAATGTCAGCTTTACATATTTTATTTAAATGTATGATATGGGGAAAGCCTAAAAGAAGCAGATAGTGCTTGGAATAGTTAATATTTTACAGCTTTTAGACAATATTATCCTTTTAAAAATAATCTCTTGTATATTTACCCAGAAATATAATCACTGTTTTTAAATAATGTCTTTTTTTGACAGTGATGCTTTTAGATCCTCAATCGAAACTTTAAAGCATTAGAACAAGACTAATGCTAAGCAATAAGCAAAACAACACGTACTTTTAAAGTGTAGGTCTTCACTGAAAATTATACCAATGTATTCAGTAGATTTTGTCCCTATATCTTTTCAGGATCAAATCTGCTGGGAAATACTTTTTCTGGTTTTTGCTTCTGGTAATGTTACAGTATCTACTCAAATACCACGATGCAGGGAGCAGTACAAGACCCCATGCATTAAAAAAAATGCTGGACTGTTAGGCCTTTATTTATGTGCACCATTATTATTACCAGAATTACTTGGCAAAGTTAAAAATGCAGGACTAACAAATGGCACCTGTAGAAACTTACTGAAAAGTGTGGAGTACTTTAGGTTTTACTGGTATCTTAATTCATCTACAGAAGCTTCTATATGGGTGATGAGTTTTTAAAGGGGTATAACTCAACTTAGCTGTTGGGTTTCAGGTTGAATTTGCAGAGCTGTCAGTTAAGAATACAAAGTATTTCTTGTCCCCACTCCCCTGTAGGTTTCACTTACAGTTTGGCTTTTATATGTTCAAAGTAAAAACCAAGCCAATTCTTGAAAGCTGTAAAATCATAAACACAGGCAGTTTCAAATTTGTAGTGAACTTGGGTTAATTTTATATTTTGTGTGAAGGAGATTCCTGTGGACATTCTGTAATTCCAAAAATAATATTATCTCATAACTAGTCAAAAAAAAAAAAAAAAACAGCAAGGCGTTGCTACATAACAATGCAGATATGGAGAGAGTAGGAAATACTAGTACTACTGTACAAGGCCCTGGTGTGAAAGACTGTATATTTTTCTAGTCACCCATATGCAAGAAGGAAGAATTCGAGCTGAAATAGGTGCAGGAAATGCCACTTGGCTATCAACCAAAATGGGGAATGAAGTTGGAAACATTGATTTAACCTATCAAAATAAAACTGAATATAAATGAAGACAACATTTTTCTGTTTCTAAGTACACCAATGTGTAAGCAGGAAATAAGAAAATCTTCTACTGCTAAATAAAATAGTTCAAGTCTATTTTCTGGTACCTAAAACCAGAGAAAATAAAGAGTACAGATAAGCATTCCCATAGGGTGGTAAATCCAGTCAGAGCTCTGTCATCTTAGTTAGGTACCTAAATATAGTGAGATAAATCTAGACCAATGTTGGCACAACTGCAAATGGGCTTAACGGTATGCATTATTTGATCTGTCTCCAAAATGCTAATCCTTCCTACCAAGAGGAATATTAACATAGGATTATATGTCCAGACTTCTAAGATGAAGTTAAGTTTTGGTTCTGTCTAAAAAGTAAGGAATGGATTTGGTGATTCACTTCTATACTTTAGGGATTCCCAAACTTCCTCTGCTCATTTTTCCACCAATGACAATAATGGAAGCCACCAATTATTTCAGTTATACATGAGAAAATGTACATTGATTTTCTAACAGGATTTTTATTTTATTTTGGGCAATTTTTTGGTCCTGTAATTTACTTCAAAACTCTGGATGATAAGGATATCTTCTTGTTCTTATAAAAGCAGTTCTCAAGACCTCTTATGCCCACAGCTCTGAAATGTCCCAATTGAAAGACTTTAGTTTAACTGCTCTAAGGCCTTGTCTCTTAGGCTAGACAGAAAGGTAAGCATTGCACAGAAGTGTATTCATATTTGATAGTTAATTTTGCCTTCATCTTGTGTTTCCTTATCTTCACAGGGAGAGATTGTGTTTGCATATATGTAATTTACAATTGTGTAATTTCAGAAAAAATCAGGAATGTAGACTTAAAATTTGTCCTTGGCTGTTATATGTCTGTTATCTAAATGTGGTTTGCATATGGAAAGAGTATAAAAAAGTTGCAAAATGTGCTTTCACTTTCTGTGCTGTAAAGCTAACTGTAGGCATAAACAAAGGCATACACAAATATGCAAATTTTTTGCTCTACTTCCATATTTTTAAAACCAAGATCAGCTAGTAATAGCCTGGAGCTATATAATAACTCTGTATAGTGTGAAAAGTTAGTAATTAGTCTCAGACTCCATATTTACATTTAATTGTAAAAACTCAGTTGAATTCTGGAAATAGGTGGGGGAAAAAAAGGTGTTTGGAAAACAGTTATCTATGTGACTGTATGTTAAGATATTAATTTATTAAAATATTAAACACTATATTTTAAATATTTAGATATAAAAATGCCATAGAGACATATTTTATTTCTTTTTTTTTTTTATCAGAAAAAAAAATCTCTAAAACAACAAAAAAGTGGTTTCTTCTCAAAACCAAAGTACCTAACATTATGTAATGTAAACCTGTGCACAGTTGAGCTGTCTCCCTTGCAGACACTTTATGTATGCCACATAACCTGCAGTTCAGTATTTGAATCTGTGTTATTTTGGTTCTTCTAAATGGCCAAAGTAATACATAGAGTTGACCAGTGAAACAGTGAATCTCATTGAAATCCACTGGATGCCTTCTTTTGACAGAAATAAATCAGATTCAAATCAATCATGTGAAGTACCATTCATAATGCTCTATATAGCTATTACTTGCTGTAAAATAAGATTTCATGCTAATTTCTATGTTTAGGTAACATTTCTACTTGGAACCTGTTCATATTTATCCTGGCTAGTATAGAGTTGATATGATATGGGTGGGAGTCTCTTCGTCATAAGAACAGCACAGGGAGCCTAGGTAGTCAAATGTAGAGGAGAAGATGAAGTCAGGAGAATTAAATTTATCTTCTGTATCAACATGGCATCAGCTGAGGTTTAGGAACTGCATATTTACAAAAAAAAAAAAAAAAAAAAAAAAAAAAGTCTACAGAGGCTTCTGTTGGGCCAGTGTTTACAGTGTTTAGTAAGGCTCCCTCTCACTGACCTAGGCCATATCCAGACAGAGTTCAAGAGAGAGCATATACAGTGCTACCATTTCCTTGCTGCTCCTACAAATTTTTGAAGGGGGTACAACTGTGGAAATAGGCAACAAACCAACAACTGACCACCCAAAAATTTCATGCTTAGAAAACTGCAATAAGTAACTTCAGAGGAGCTTTGCACCATCTAAGAAATGTGAAGGCACCAATAGGAGGCGACAATGATTTGAACTTGTGTATTGAAGAATACCAACTTGGACAATATTTGAGACAGTTCTCAAGAGAAAACAGTACAAATGCTGGTTAATATCAGCACGAACCCAGATTCAAAATGTTTTCAAGTGAATCAGCATGTTTGAATAATGCTCATATTCATACGTCCCTTAGAGATATGAATCCAGTTTACATTATATATGGCAAGTAAACAATACAAAACCTATGAAAATAATATCCTGAGTCACTTGATGCAGATGTATGAATTTATTACAGTACAGTAGATACTTTATTTTTTAAATGTTTCATTCTTGGAATTGCAGATGAGGACTTTTGAAGTACAGTCAGGGTGTCTTCCAAATTTAATTTTCAGTATTTCTTCATCCTTGTTTACTGTAATGTAAAGTCAGTGCTTGGATAAGTCACGATCTAAAGGTTTTAGTAAAAAAAAAAAAAAAATTAATTATGGAGTGAATTTTATCAAAAGATATGCCGCAGATGTTCCTCTAGAAATGCATAACTTTAAATTAGCATTTTCTGCAAATAAAAGTTATTCACCTTCGGCTCCAGGTCTTCAACAAATTGTGTCATTTCTTACATGGTAATCAGTCACAATTTTAATTAGAAGTTGTCATTCACCCCTACATACCACATCTCTGGCAGAGATCAAGTACAATTTTGTACAGCTGCTATCCTGATTCTCCTGTCATCTTTGGCCTGACTTTGAATTACTTCCTCTTTTTTAGATAATCCTGCTTCTTCTTCTCACCCCCACTGAGCTGTCAAGAGTTTCAGTGCTATGATATGGAATCATTGCCTCTGTAAGACTTAAAAAAAAAAAAAAAAGAAAAGCAAGCCTTGCTTGCACTGGATTCTGATCAAAGAGAATCATTTATAGGAGAAATGCAGCAGGAAGCTCAGGAATTTTTATTTTTTTTATTTTTTTAGGACCATAGGACCATATGAAATGGGAAAGACAAAGCACTAGACTTTCAAACTCTTTTAGAACTTATAACTACATGATGAATGTTTTTATTGTATAATTTGTTGGTTTTGTTCTTTGCTTTTCTTGTTGCCATGCTATTCAGTGCCACATCAAAATAGGGTCAAGCATATTCAGTCCCATGGAAGCAGAAAAGCTTAGTACGCATTACAGGATGGAAGGGAAGGGAAGGGAAGGGAAGGGAAGGGAAGGGAAGGGAAGGGAAGGGAAGGGAAGGGAAGGGAAGGGAAGGGAAGGGAAGGGAAGGGAAGGGAAGGGAAGGGAAGGGAAGGGAAGGGAAGGGAAGGGAAGGGAAGGGAAGGGAAGGGAAGGGAAGGGAAGGGAAGGGAAGGGAAGGGAAGGGAAGGGAAGGGAAGGGAAGGGAAGGGAAGGGAAGGGAAGGGAAGGGAAGGGAAGGGAAGGGAAGGGAAGGGAAGGGAAGGGAAGGGGATATTTCACAGAGAGGGAACTCACAGTGGTTTCAGAGAACAGTGGTTACCATGTTGAGGATATAATGAGAATGGATAAGGACTTTTCACACCACTTCCCATTTGCATTTCTGTCACTCTGAAAAGACCATTTTATGCTGTGCCACTTCCTGTTACTATCCTTGTGACAACTGTGAAACAGGAATGTTAATGCTGAGCTTGCAAAAAGCACCCCCCTGTTCTCTGATCTCAGCTGTTTTGTTGGTTGTGCTCAGAGCTGTTGGTATCACACCTTCCCAATAGGTCAGAAAGGGTGATTGCCATTACAGGGACTGGCCAGCCATTAAAATGAAGGAATAATGACAAAGGGTGAAAGCAAATAAATAAATAAATAAATAAATAAATAAGTCATTATTATTTTCTCTCACTTATGACTCAATCTTCATGTTCCAATATATCTGTCTTATGTCAGGACTTGTAAAAAATGCAGAAAGCAGTACGCTGAGTCTTTTCCTCAGCCAGAGATAAATAATTAGGAAAATAGAAAATTTCTGTGCAACTTCCTTCCAATTTTTACACTCATTCTGATGTTTTGGGGGATGCTGCAGCACCCAAGCTCTTTTTCTTTACCTTGTATTTTATCTATTCAGTCTGATGGTACAGTGGAATACACTGGTACATGGTGAAACTCTGTCCCAATTTTTTAACTAGTTCTGTTGAAATGGATATAGAAACATCATAACAGAGATTAAATCCTCATAAACCTAGCTTAAAAACAGCTACACACTGCCTGACAAGCTCAAAAATTTGAACTGCTGTAGAGACAAAGCACAACATCCACCCACCTATTCCATTAAAGAAAAAAGAATGGTCTCCCACTTTCACAAAAAAATCTGTAAAGCCATTTTTATTGACTGTTAGGCTGCTGTCTACCTCAGAACTGAACTGCTCCATCCTTGACTGAAGCAAGTCTGCTTCAGCTGCCTTTGCCTTGAGACTGACATGGGGGAAGGGTGTGTGGCTGTCATTTCCTAGGGGGGTGTGGTTCCCTCTCATCTGTTGAGAGACCTCAGGGATTAACTGCGAGGATCATCTAGGACAGTATCATCGTATATGAACACAAAGGCCAAACCAGTTTCCTGTAGCTTCCTCATGCCTGAACAGACCCTCAGATATAATGCAGATCAGGTAAAAACAAGGCAGGTAAGTGGAGAGTCAGCTCCGTAAGTTCTGAGATGCATTCAATAGGGCACGTAGATATGTAGTGTGGGTATGTAAGTGTTTGAGTATGGGAGATAACTTCAAGAAAAACTGTAAAAGATGGTTAGATATCTGAAACATGTTAATTATTGGAGAGTCCTAGCCAAATCTTCTCTGAACACTGAAAGTTGTTACAGGTGTACATAACTGCATTGTAGCATGTGGGTTGCATTTCAGTCTCAACCAAAGTAAGCAACTAAATCAAAACAAAAAAGTACTGCCTAGTCTAGACATGATACAGAAAACAGGTATCCATGAGTGTGAGTCTCTGAAAGTCCAATTAAATGCTTAGATCTTAATTCATTTGAACTATAATGCATACAACAAAAATAATGGAAGTAGGTCTTTTCCTCTAGTACTTAACAGCAGTTATCTACCTCTAATTAACAGGAGATGAGCCCACCACTCTGGTGACTCACTTGAATATCCAGGACAGCAAGCGACAGGGACTTCTGCTAATTTTGAGTACGTAGCCAGGAAGGCAAGAAGCAGTAGCCTACTGTCAGAGTATGCAGAGAGATGGAGTTTGCTACTTTTCTGTATCTTTCTACAGAAAAATCATCTACAACTTGGAAATGACTCAAGGAGATATAAAAGGACACCACAAATCTATCTTTCCACAAGATTGTATTGCTTGAACTCCAGGCTTTGATTAGCGGCCTCCCAAGGGTGTCTGAGCTCATAGAGATACCACTGCAACCACATCCTGGTGTTTCTCATCTGTTTTCCATGTCCTAGCACTCATCATCTTGGCTGTTGTGAATCCCAGTCTTGGAGGCAAATCTCCTGCCCCTTCCATGCTTAGGAATTAATCCATGAGTTTTCTTTACTGGAGGTGGATATTTGTACTATTAGTCATTGTTGTGTTGAATATCACATCCTTCAAATCCTTCTGGTGGAGGTCTACATAATGGAGCAATTGTATGACTCTCAGGATGTAGCGGTTATCTAAGGATGTATCTAGTTATTACCAACCTCTTTGCTCATGGCAATTAGATTTTTATTGTCACCTGCCCATTGGAAACAAGACTGAAATGAATCTTCTAATTTCCCTCTAGCCACTGCACAAACCAAATGCAGCAGCATTTTTCCTGATCAAAGCTGATTTTTATCCCCATTTTTATAAACATTCAAGGCTCTTTATAAACATTCCAGGCTCTTTTCCAAACAGCTGCAGCATATGTGTTTTTATCAGTAGTAAAAAATATCCTTTGGATTTCTGATGGAAACACAGAAGCTTTTAGTAACACTGTAAAATTTCCTCTATGGTCTTGCTTATCCTAAGAACCTGCTTTAAGGACTGCTTCAACATTTAGGTTATTTGATATGTCTACTTATATACTTTCATAAGTAGTGTTCAAATACGTAATATTTTTATAGAGATTAAAAAAAAATAAACAAAAACTATGTTTTTTTTTTTTTGCATGAATTACTATAAATAAAGTATTTGAAATATATGTTTAAAAAGTGCATGAGAATAAGATGAAGAAGAAACAATGGTTGCATTTAACAAAATTAGCATTTCTAGGCAGTTCTGAATGTAATCTGCAAAGCCAGACTTTGGACTCTAGCCCACGAGGATGCATTCAAGTTCATTAACTGAACACATGCTTAATTTTAGGTATATGCAAACACCCCTCCGACACTATATTTAAGTATATGCGTATTTCCTGGGAATTAATTTCTAAATCAAGACCCAAAACACTCCTCTCTGCCTCTGGAAGATCTTGAAACAGGTCCTCCTGGAAGCCAGGTACATGCAGGAGAAGGGGGTGACCAAGACACCTAAGGGCAAAATTCTACTGTCTATACAAAAATTCACTAAGGACAAATTCTGCCTTACCAATATGGTGGCCTTTTATGAGTGACAGCATTGTTTGACAAGGGAAGACAAGTTGATATCATCTACCTAGAATTCTGTAAGTCTTTTGACATGGTCCCACATGACATCTTGATCTGTAAACTGGAGAGATATGGAGTTGAAGGGTGGGCTATTTGGCAGATAAGGAATTGGTTAGATGGTCATAGCCAGAGAGTTGTGGTCTACAGCTCCATGTCCAGGTGGAGGCCAGTGACAAGTGGTGGCCCTTGGGACCAGTGCAGTTTAATGTCTTTATTAATTACATAGACAGTGGGTTCGAGTGTACCCTAAGCAAATTTGCTGATGACACCCAGCAGAGTGGTGGAGTTCATAAAATAGAAGGAAGAGATGCCATCCAGAAGAACCTGAGAGAGCTTAAGAAGTGGGCCCACAGGAAGCTCATGAAGTTCTACAAGTCCAAGTACAAGATGCTGCACCTGGGTCAGGGCAATCCCAGACATGAACACAGTCTATGAGAATAACTCATAGAGAGCAGCCCTGCCAAGAAGAATTTGGAGGTTTTGGTGGGTGTGAGCCAGTAATGGGCACTTGCAGCCCAGAAGGCCAACTGCATCCTGGACTGCATCAAAAGCAGCATGGGCAGGTCAAGGGAGGTGATTGTGCCTCTCTGCTCTGCCCTCATGAGTCTCCACTTGGAGTTCTGCATCCAGTTCTGGCCCCCCCAGCACAAGAAGGATGTGATCTGTTAGAGCAAGTCCAGAGGAGGGCTACAAAGATGATCATAGAGCTGGATCACCTCTCCTGTGAAGACAGGCTGAGAGAGCTGGGGTTGTTCAGCCTGAAGAAGAGAAGGCTCATGGGAGACGTCATTTCAGCCTTTCAGTACTTAAATGAGGCTGTAGAAATATGGTGAGCAATTTTATGCATGGAAAGGTAGTAATAAAACAAGGTGTCATGGTTTTAAACTAAAAGAGGGAGATTTACATTAAAATGATAGGAAATTCTTCACTCAGAGCATGGTGAGGCACTGGAGCAGGTTGCCCAGAGAAGCTGTGGATGCCCCATTGCCCCATCCCTGGAGGTGTTCAAGACCAGGATGGACAAGGCCCTGGGAAACCTGATCTAGTGGGTGGTGTCCCTGCCAACGGCAGGGGGTTGGAACTAGATGATACTTCCAACCCAACTAGGTGATCCCTTCTGACCCTAGCCAATGATATGGTAAGAGAACAAACTGCTACGATTACTGCTTTCAGCCTTACAATCAAATGTTTATTTTAGTTTGAATTCAGACCATTTTACAAGTGGTTAGCAAATGGCTCTCTCTTTATAATTAATTCCTCAAAATTTTGACTCAGGCCTTTTGTTATGTATTTCATTTATTTTGCATGGCAATACTTCTGTGCTTAATTAAGCTCTTATGGGCACTTGGGTAAATATTTGTCTTGTTAATTTTATAATCATTGGATTATTGACATGGTCATGAGATGAGATATTTAGAGACTTTACTAAATATCTCTGAAAGCCTGTTGATTTATAAATTCAAGTTATTTTAAGAAAAGATTAGAAGATTGTCATCATTTTTTATACTCTATTTTTATATTTGAAGTGTATTTTATATATACTAGAAATGCTAAGAGTTCCTTACATGGGCTGCTGAGAGCCTTAACTGGACACTATAATAAAATTTTCACTGACTTAATCATGGTCTTTTTGCCTTGGCTGGCATACAAATTTTACAGTGAAGAAACAGATGCATAATTTCACAAAATGTCTCACACTTTAAGATACTTCTCATTTCAAACTGCTTTCTTCATTTTATAATGTCATAAACAACCTGAATGCTAATGACTTGGGTTTTAGTCATTCTAAATCTCACACACACACACACACACACACAAAAAAAAAAAAAAAAAAAAAAAAAAAAGACTGCTTAGGATGTATTAGGATGTCCAATGTATTAGGATGTCCATCTTAGAAATGGAAATCTATGACAGATACTGTATTTTTTTTTGTTGTTGTTCTGACATTGCATATTGCAGTAGTTTGATAAAATCCTTAACATCAGGATTTCAGTATTATGAAAATATGGAACAGAGAGTAGTGAACATATCAAATGGGTCTCAAAACAGCTAAATAAGTTGTTTAATCATGACCTGAGATAACATTGTGTTAAATATTGTATTTTATTTTTTTTTTTCAGAAATTCCATTAGATCCTGAATCTGATTCTCCAAAAATTGAAAGTAATGTGTAAATTACTCTATATTTATTTTGTCCTCATTGTAGTGACACTAAATGCTTTTCAGAAATTAATTAAACAACATGACAAAAGCAAATAAAAACATGAAAAATATCTTCAGTCTTAATGTTGGTTGAGATATTTTTGAAAAAAATGTTTTTTTATTACATTTTTCAGATCTGTAAAAAAGTTGCAACAATTTTTAAAACTGGCAGAGAAGTTGACCAAAAGTCTTATATTTTTATGCAGCTGGGATTCTTTCCCCCCTCTTGGCATTACCTCACAGCTGAAGTAGACACCTTCATATGCGACACCTTTTCCATATGGTCCTGCTCCATGGGCAGAGCTGGGACAATGATGTGGCTATGCTCAAAGGAAGTGGTTCTTGCACCTTATGGTCATGGTAGGAAATGTCATGATCTGCATCTTATGTATCTGCTTTTGAAAATGTTCTCCCAGTTTTTCTGTTAACACTTTTTCCTGTGAACACAACAGAGAAGAGAATGGGCTGAGGTATGCCCATGTGGGAACAGTGAAAGCAATGTCCTGCAAATCCTCACTGTGGGTTGAATCTGTTTTAGCATGTTTTGCTTGGATAGGTTTTTTGATTCCTGTTTTGGTGGATGTAGCCACTGATCCAATAATGATGAAGCTAGATATATGAAAAACAATTGAACTAACAAAGTTGTTATTTTTTCTGTGTAAATTTGGTTTATAATGTAGCTAAAAGGACTGTGGATGGTGTCTTCTACTCATAGAATAATCATGTGGAAACACATAAGGTGAAATTATATTTTGAACATTAGCATGCATTCTGTGCTCCTGCACAGGTTTGGGAAGCCTGTTACCATGCAAGCTATAGATTCATTTTCATTTTCTAAAGGAGAAACATGCTTGGTGAACTCACAGATAGTCTCAAAATCATGTAAAGAGGGAGAAAGAAAAGTACATGAGTGATGGAAAGATTATATACAACTATATACAAGTTATATAGAAGCATATAACTGAAGTGCCAACAACTGGCAACTGACACAGAAATGTAACATGCTGCGGATGTTTTCCCCAAGTTTTAATGTCTCATTACAGCATTAGTGATTTTTACAAGTTTTACAAGTTCACCTTTAATTTCACCTTTAATTGTGGATGCCCCATCCCTGGGAGTGTTTAAGGCTAGGCTGGATGGGGCTTTGAACAGCCTGGTGTAGTAGAAGATGTCCCTGCCCATGGCAAGGGGTTGGAAATAGATGCTATTTATGGTCCCTTCCAACCCAAGCCGTTCTATGATTCTGTGATTTAAACTCACTCCTATTTCATGTATATTTTCAGTCCTACTTATATTTTCAGAATGAACTAGAAAAGAGTAGCCAATGATCTTGTACATAGGTTTCACTGCTTCTTTAATTTTTTCTCATTGAGAAGAAAATTTCTTCTCTGATTGACCCACTAAATATCAAACTTTTGCAATTGACTTCAGGTTAATAATTTATAGCAGTCAGCATGCTTGTAATTTGCTCTGCAAGGAAAAAAAAATCCTCTCATGAGAATAAACATATTCTTCAGGTTCATGCAAACAGATCACATTTAGTGTCTTTTGTTTGTTTGTTTGTTTGTGTGTACAGTAAATTCAATTTCTTTGTGGAATAGAAACAGATCAACCTGCATTTTGACTTTATTTCATTCCCCAAAACTAATTTTTGTGATGTTGTATGGGCTGCTAAGACTCTAGCAGAAGAAATGGAGAAAATTCACCCAGGCAAAATCTCTGCTCTAAAATTTGTCCTTTGCATTATTAATATTGCATTGGGTAAGTAAATAAAAACTAGAGAAATAAGTTATCACTTCCCACTTGGTTTCTGCTTCTTGCTTCACTGGGGGAATTTCACACCTTTGATACATGGAGTAAGACTAATTCATTCAAATTTAGGTGCTTCCTCTCTAAATCTCTTCACAAGAGTTAGTCACCCTGGACTCCCTTTGCAATTCCAGAGAGATGGAGTCACTGCCAGGGTAATTCAATTTAGCCTAAGGCAGATGTCTACAATAGATCAGATGAATCATACTCTAAAAAAGCTTGTTTCTTGTTGTAGACAAAATGGATAGTGGAGAAGACGTATTCAGTTCAGAGTTCAGATGTAGATATTTGCAGTGCAACATCAAGCCGATCTAAGGACGGAAATCTCCCCCAAATTCTCATGATGTGCTATCGAGAAACTGAACTTAAGTCTATCTAGGTCTTGTAGTTAATTCACTGGCTGAGCTAAAGATCCTACGTTTTCCATCCTATGTTTGGGTCAGGGTTCTGATGTCAGTGTGTGAAAAACACATCATCTCAAGACCTTGCTGGTAGATACTTCTGGTATTTGTTTTGCATATTTAAATTGAAATATCTTTTGGTCAAGATTTGTTTCTCAGTTTATTTGTTCTGTATCCACTTCTTGGCTTTAGCTTGTGTCTTCTGTCATGTTATAAATATAGATAAAGTAACACATACTGGTTTACAGGATTAAGTTTGGTCTGAAATATGTTTTAAGATGTTTAACACTTAATGCAGCATTGACATAATTTGTAAAACACAAAGATATAAGCTATATTCTTGCTTCTCATAGTTTTATTTTGAAGGTTTCCATGGCACAAATATATGTGTTTCTGTGTTTGTAGTCATTTGTAGTTTAATTTAGTTATGTTAAAATAAATCCTTGTTTTTCTATTTACCCATTAGTTCAGATTTTTGTGTTGTTGGATATATATATTCCAAGTAAAGATAGAGAGCCTTACTGAGTGTTCTGCGTTTATGAAATTCTATCTTATTATCAAAAAACAAAAACAAAAACAAAAACAAAACAATGCAATCATTCCTGATTTGGGTAACTATAAAATTATTGTGTTGTCAGTGATGATATTTGCTCATAAATTATTAGAGTAAAAACTATTGTGTTTTTTTTTTTCTTTTTTTTTTTCTTTTTTTTTAATATATATATATATGTGTGTGTGTGATAAAAAGAAAATGATTTCTGTACCCAGAAGTACGAGTATATACATTTTCCCTCATTCTGTTCCCTCATTCTGTCAGGCTGGTAATCCCCTAGACACTGAGTCAGCAAGAACATCTTTTCAGTGATGTTCATTAATTTTCAGGAAGTTGTCTGAACTAAACTGAAAATAACAACATGTTATAAGTGGAATAAATTTTCCATTAAGTTATTCATCTATTATTCTGAGGTTCAAAATCGAAACATTTTTTTCCCATTATCAGATTTCACATTATCATGGGTTTATAGAGGGCTTATAATTATATTCTTCTACAAAGCAAATGACATACAAAACTTCATAAACATGTCCTGTCTTATGATTTTGAGTTCATTTCTGGATCTCAGACAACATCCCTGTGGGTTTCCTTCTAAGCTGTCTACCAGCCATCATGGACACTTTGCTCCCATATCTAAGAGAAGCACAGTTTTGTGCATAGAGGTAATCATTCAGTTTAAATCAACCAATGTAACTGAGGAAAAAAAATATAAAAATAAAAATAAAAAAAATTAGACAATTTTTAGGCAAGCAAACTGTTCTCCAAGGCACTGTGTGCCTCAAAGCCTTTCTGTTCTTTTTCCAACTACATTAGTTGGTCTAATAAAATTATTGCCTCTTTTTATGGACTTTGTCTTGCTCATATCTTTTGAATATCACAGCTCTGACAGCATGGGCTCTGCACACACCATCTACCTATGTGAACTGGGGACATAAGGCAGGAAGAGCTAGTCAGACTCTGCAGGGAAATTTGCATCCTAAAGAGACTGTCCCTGGAGTGTACATGTTCATGCCAGTGAAACCACCAGTAGGGGGCTGAACTGCGCTCCCGTGCATAACCAATTGCACCCTTGCTTTCCATCCTCTTCCCTTCCCACTTTAACATAGCAACTGTGTTACTCACCATATGTGCCTGTTTTAAAGGGATGGGTGCGTATGTCTGTGCCATATTTCCTGCTGGGCCTGCACATTTTTCCTGGAAGCAGATGAGCACACTCAGCATCATTTGAAGTTGAAGAGCCCAGTGACTTAGCTGATGGCCTTGTCCTGCATACAGTGCCTATGGACTGTGTGAGAAGCAAAACTCTGATTCAGAGGGTTTCTACCATTATTTTAACTAGTGCTCCAACTGTTCTCATAAAAATAACAAATTAATATAATAATAATAATAAACAAAATGCATTGGGTTTTGCTTTCAGATACAGAAGTCTCTGCTCAGTAAAACAGTGAAGGTTACTGTAAAAAAAAAAAGTGTATATTAAAGTTCTGTTTGTTGTACTGAAGTCTGATACCAAAACTCTATTCTGACCTAAGACCTTCCTCAGGATGAAAGTTTTCAATTACAAAGGAAACAAAGTAGTATATGGAAAAGTGTCAAAGATGCAGCTGGTCTTCAGACTAAAAGTACCTCAGGTAAGCTTGCCACCATTTCCTGGAGAGATGGACAGAATAATGTCAGTTCTGTAACTTCATCCTCATGGATCTCTAATCACACAGAACTTCTTTAATTGCCACAGAAACCTTCTGTCTTCCTTTATGTCATATTGCTTCACAGTAGTGTTTTTACTAATTTCAGTAATGGAGAGCATAGACATGGCTCTGAGCCTAAAACCAATGTGCAAACATATGATCAATAGCAAGTTGCTCTTGATGCTTCTGGCGTAATTAGCAGCATTGTTAGCAATTCATTTAAATGAGTATTGGAGGGCCTTATCTTATTCCAATTGCTGTATTAAACAAACACCCCCCTCCTCCAGGAAGGAAGGAAGGAAGGAAGGACGGATGGAAGAGAGTGAGGAATATTTTTTTTTTGCTAAAATTATATTGTGTGAATTACAGTCTTAATTTTCATTTCTGATTATTGGAGAAAAGTAAAGAAAGACAGCCTCACATAAGGATTTTTTTCCCAGTGCCTCAGTGGAAATTACCTTTGTTGAAAATTTTCTATCAGCATTCTGACCTTTGTACAGAGTAAAAGCTGTAGTTTATGCATCTGGCTAAATTTAGATCAAGGAAGTTTTCCCAAATGCGCTCTCTTGAATTTCTAGCATGGTGATAATATTTATAGGAGGATTTTTTGCAATTTCCTACTTATACGTAGAAAGAATGTTCATTTTGAGGCTCTCAGCTCTGTGATTTTACTTCCTCATAAAAATTTTCAAGGGGCATAAAACCCTAACTTTTGTTCCATACCCTCAGGACACTTTTAAAGATCTCGTGTACAATTTTTCATGTCTAGACATTACTTAGTTATGTCAAGTTTAATTCTTTATAAAGTGTCAGTGAGATCTGCCAGACCGATTGTCTTGGAAGACACAATCTTCCTCTTAGCTCCAAAGCATGAGATATTGGAAAACGGAATATGATTTTTCTTCATGTTTTCAAGACATGATCTCAATATGAAAAATCTAGGATACAAGGAAAGGACTGCCCCTCCACACCCACATGAGCTCAGGCAGACCTCTTTGGTACCATGCTTTGTTTGGTACTTCTGCTTTGTTTGACTAGGTTCCTATCAGACAATACACTACCAGAATTATTCCTATCCATCAATCTAAGTATGACATAATATTTTTATTTCTTGTTAACATGTGAACTATATTGTAATAGCTGTTCCTAGTGTTGATTACTACCGCCTACTGACTTAGCAATGCAGTTTTGCAACATACAGCATGAAATAATAATCAAAATGCAAAGTTTTTCTATGCATACAAGACCAACCAGTCTGTGGCATTGAAACAATTTGTTTTGCAGCTTGTTGTAATCCCTTGGGCCATCCAGGCATCACAAATAAAATCTTAGTGCCTGCTCACTTCTTTGCTGGTCTGGTGAGCTCATCTGCTCTTGGTTGTCACATGGTTACATTTTAGTGCAATAGGCACCTGACATCTCTGATTAAACTTTGGCATAAAATGGGAGAAATAGGGTACAGACTTCAATGCTTACTGGGTCTGAGAAACCTAACTTCCCAGAGCTTGGCAGCAGCAAAAGAGAGGCATTGTTTCACAACTCTTTTGAGTATAATATAAGTATAGACCTCATTTAAAACTTAGTAAGGTTTTTTGATACCTGCTGAAATGCAAGAAGCTAAAAAAATTACATTTTTGCATGTCTACAAATATCATAAGGACACGATTTTATTACTGATAAACTTTTTGAGGTTTTATGCATTGTATTTTCAGACAATATTTAAATTTATTCCTCTGTTATTTGCAAGGTTTCCTATGTCTCTTCTGTTTCTCATCTAATGGAACCAAAGTCTCTTGCCAGATTTCTGACTCATTGAAAAGCCTTTCACACATGCTGCCATGTAGTTAAGAACCTGCATTGTGTAACTTTGAGAGACTGCATTGTGTTAAGAATGCTCTGTTTATTAGACGGTCTTGTAGAAGTTTGGATCTAATCATCTGGATGACTTGTTGACATTATAAATTTGTGATGAAATTTGAGGTTTACTGTAGCCAATTACTTTGCCATGCCAACAGTACAGGCTGTTTATCTTGTTTCCCTTAAATTTGGGTATCTCTCTCCAACAAAACTAGGGGAGCTGAACTATGCATATTATTTAAAATTGAAATTAACACTGTTGTTGGTTTTGCAGCATGATCAAGACAATTCGGTCATACTAGTATTTTTATATTGCTTATCTAATCGTCTGTGCTTTTACTCTCTGGATTCTGGGCTGCAAATCTCCAGCATAATTCCCTAGGAATTTGCCTAGCAGTCAGAGCAAAGGAAATGGAACTAACTCTGAAGTTTCCTTCTAGGGTTTTGTTACTAACTGCTTAAGTTTGGATGAATTGCATAGTCTTAAGTCTTAATAAATGTCTTAACTTTCTTTCACACTATTTCTTTTAGCTCCCACCATAAAACATGTTTCGCTTGATTAAAGGAAGTGCTCACTAGACTACAGAGTATTGATTGCATATCTTTCCTATTATTTCCCAGTTTAACTTTTAGTATTGAGGAAAATGTATTTCATTAAGTTTTCATGGTTCTTGCTTTGATAATCTTCACTAATAACATATATGAATTCAAACAATCTTTATTTATATGTGTATGTATATAGGAACTATTGTATTAGATCTTTCTAGCCTTATATATAATTCGCCACAGTTCAAAAACTTCTTTTTTTTGAAAGGAAGTTTTTCAAAAACCTACTGACTTAAAATTATAAGCAACAATGTGTGAGCCAAACAAAATGAAGCAAATAACTTTTCTCTGAAATGTAAACTCTTCTTTCCATGTATTTCACCCCTGAGATGCCTCACAACCCTCTCAGTAAAGAAGTTCTTCCAAATATCCAATCTAAAACACCCCTGCCACAACTTTAGCCCATTCCCCCTCATCCCGTCACCAGGCACATGGGAGAACAGACCAACCCCCACCTCACTACAGCCTCCTTTAAGGTACTTATAAAGGTCGCCCTTAAGCTTCCTTTTCTCCAGGCTGAACAAACCCAGCTCCCTCAGTCACTCCTCGTAAGACTTGCTCTCCAGACCCCTCACCAGCTTCGTTGCCCTTCTCTGGACTCGCTTGAGCACCTCGATGTCCTTCTTGTAGCGAGGAGCCCAAAACTGAACACAATACTCGGGGTGCGGCCTCACCAGAGCCAAGTACAGGGGAACAATCACTTCCCTAGACCTGCTGGCCACACTGCTTCTTATGCAAGTCAGGATGCTGTTGGCCTTCTTGGCCACATGAGCACACTGCTGGCTCATATTCAGCCGACTACCCACCAATATTCCCAGGTCCTTCTTTGCCAGGCAGCTCTCCAACCACTCATCTCCCAGCCTGTAGCTCTGCTTGGGGTTATTGCACCCCAGGTGCAGGACCCGGCACTTGGCCTTGTTGAACGACATACAGTTGACCTCAGCCCATAGGTCCAGCCTATCCAGATTCTCCTGCAGAGCTTTCCTACCCTTGAGCAGATCGACACACACACCTAACTTGGTGTCATCTGCAAACTTACTGAGGGTGCACTTGATCCCCTTATCCAGATCATCGATAAAGATATTAAAGAGGATTGGCCCCAGTACCGAGCCCTGGGGAACACCACTAGTGACCGGCCTCCAACTGGACTTGGCTCCATTCACCACGACTCTTTGGGCCCAGCTATCCAGCCAGTTTTTAACCCAACGAAGCGTATGCCAGCCCAAGCCACGAGCAGCCAGTTTCTTGAGGAGAATGCTGTGGGAAACAGTGTCAAAAGCCTTGCTGAAGTCAAGGTAGACCACATCCACAGCCTTTCCCTCATCCACTAAGCGCGTCACTTTGTCACAGAAGGAGATCAGGTTCATCAAGCAGGACCTGCCTTTCATAAACCCATGCTGACTGGGCCTGATCACCTGGTTGCCCTGTAAGTGCCACGTGATGACACTCAAGATAATCTACTCCATGAGCTTCCCTAGCAGTGAGGTCAAACTGACAGGCCTATAGTTCCCCGGGTCTACCCTCTAGCCCTTCTTGTAGATGGGTGTCACATTTGCTAGCCGCCAGTCGACTGGGACCTCCCCCAGTAGCCAGGACTGTTGATAAATGATGGAAAGCGGCCTGGTCAGCTCCTCTGCCAGTTCTCTCAGTATCCTCGGGTGGATCCCAACTGGCCCCATCGACTTGCGTACATCCTAGTGCCGTAGCAGGACGCCAACCATTTCCTCATGGATAGTGAGGGTCACATTCTGCTCCCCATCCCCTTTCACCAGCTCAGGGTTGGGGGATCCAGAAAAAAAAACGGTATTGCCGCTAAAGACTGAGGCGAAGAAAGCATTAAGCACCTCTGCCTTTTCCTCATCTCTTGTAACTAAGTTCCCCCCCGCATCCAGTAAAGGATGGAGATTCTCCTTAGTCCTCCATTTTGCATTGATGTACTGTCTTGGTGGAGGCAGTCCTGAGGCGTGGAGTCGATTTCCTCACCCTAGGCATCTTCCTGGATAGACTTTCCACCTCTTCCTCAGCTACCGGTCTCTCAAGCTCCAGGGCCTCAAACCTGTTGTGTAAGGGCACCTGGGAAGGTGGGGCCGGTGGGGGGGGGCATCGCCTGCAATGTCAAGAAGGGACCTGTTTCCATTCCTCCTCAACTCCTAGGTCCCCTCCCTCTGTCCGACAGCAACAGGGCGGGGCGTCCACCCCCATTTGGGGTGTCTCCATTTCCATATGAATGAGTTTCACAGAAGTGTGCTGGAGTGTGTTCTGCTTTACAGTGCATCTACGTTTTATTATGTCATTGGATCCCTCCAACTGATGTCATGAAAGCTGCTAAAAGGCTTTGTGATAGGTCATGCACTTCTAAGACTTCTTTGATTACATTTTTACAGGATAAGATTGATTGAAGAAGAAATCTTTAAAGAAAATTTAGCATGAACACAAGGATAAATTAATTTCCATTAGGTCAGATGGATAAAGGTGAATAAATCTGCTCCTGATGGTAGCTATTTGTTTTTTGTTGGGTTGCCACTTCCACAGGCCAAACAACCAATTCCCTTCTATGGCCACTGAAATACTTCTGACTGATAGCATTTCATCCTGAATGATGCATCTAGCTTTTTGCCTGACCTGTGCAGATGGTGGTTAAAGGTCAACAAAATGATTTTGTGCCTACCAATGTTTTTCTTTCCTTCTTTTCTCTGTTGCTGTGCAGTGACTCACTCATTTACCAGAAAGTCTTAATGACTTTTCTTCTGAAAAGTCTTAGCATACATAACCATTCTCTTTTAACATCCCAGCTGGAAATCATATACTTACACCTGAGAAACTTTATGGTTTGTGAGCAGAAATGGGAGGGAGTTGTCAGTATAAAGCTGCACTCAAAACATTAATGACTTACCCAGTTCTCCAATGCTGCAAAGGCTATTGCAACCATCTTTCACCCTTTGTTTTTGTTATTTCAGTCTGGGCATCAGAAAAGGCAGGTCATTTGCTGTTCACCATAGTCTATCATTAGATAAATGAACACTTCCCAAGTTAAATGAAACCAGGGAGCTAATTAAAACAGAAAGGCCATACACTAAAAGGACAGTTGGCCAGGATGCCAGTGTTGCTGGAGATCTCAAAATGGAAATGACATCAAGAAAAGCTCTAGGTTTGCCCAGTGCCCAAAATGGTTGAAGAGCATGTCTCCCTGTTAAGTGGTAGTAACAGAGTCCTACATTCACTGTACGCCTCATCTGTGCATAAAAAGCAACCAGAGTATATGAGAAGACTTTTTAAATCTTATAGCATTTTTTTTTTCACCTCCCAGCATTCTACTGCAATTTCTCAGTTGACAGTTGTGAAAACAAGCATGTTGGCTTGCTGTCTGAACCTGTCTTCTCCACCTACACATCTGCTCTGCTACTTGCCTCTTTCACATTGGTCCCAATCTAAATGAGCTCAAACCTCCATCTAAGTTGTCTCCGTATATTTAAGGTGTCTCTGGGACAGTCCCTCTTTTTCTTTGCCAAGATATGCTCACCTGTCTCTATCCAATCTTCTGTAAAATATATGCTAAACTCTTTAAAAGGTCCTAAGGGAAAAATAATCTCTCTATTCTGTCACTATGACTTCTGCCTTTTTACTTCCACTACCTTTCAACTCCAAGGTCAAGATGTGATGTAGGAGTCCACAGCTGAGTATAAAAAAATGAGCATTTCAGTCTGAACTACCCATTAATAAATATACATGTGGGTCTGAAATTCAGCAAGAATTAGGAGCTGTCTAGTATTCAAAGGTTTTAGGATTAGGCAGCTGCTCTTAGGGATATTAATCACAACTGGATTTTAGTAACAGCTATCTGTCTGATTTCAGCAGATGTAGGAGGGTTCTTCAGATGCAGAAGATAAACAGTTTAAACTGCTGTGGACATTCACATACCTATATCTAGATAAATAGCAGATGCTAATGTTGACTGAGGACTGAGGATAAGCAGGATGATTCATGGTTTGATACCATGGTTTGATACCATTTAAAACCTCCAAATAGCTAATTTATAGGAGATGAATTCAGGCTTTATAGAGTAATCACATCACCTTATTCTAGGTATATAAATTAGGTACCAAAATTAGAAAGCTGGTCCTTCTGGCCAACAGGGAGACACTGGTATTCTAGAAAATGAATAAAAATTGTATTTCAACTCTGAAACCTAGAGAAGCCTGCTGTTCTATGCTGACTTTAGAGGCTACGTTGACAATTATTCTTCTATCTAAGGTGATTGGATGCCTATAGACTCTATGAAATCAGTCTTTCCCCGGGTTATAAAGACTTACGTTTGTATGAGCATAGCCTCAAGACTGAGATCCAGAAAACCATAAATGATTAGTTTAGGACGTTAGTTTGAACATGTGTGATTACAAAGTTTGATGCAACAGAAACCAGTATTTATTAATTCTGGGATGCTGTAATCACATAGAAACTTTTCTTGGTAAGCTCTGCAGAGATTTCTAGAAGAGGAAATAGTTAACAAAAATCAAACAAAATGCATCAATTCATGGGTACAATGCAAATAATTTTGCTTTTCTGTCAGGTTCATAGGCTAAAGCTGCCTATAGGCAGTTTTAATTGACATGCGTAGCATTCATGAAATAGATAAACCATACAAATACTGACCTTACCAGTATGAAACAGGGCAATATTAGCATGAAGATGCCCTTCATCCATTGTATTATGATTTATACTGGAAGAAATTATGATGAAGAAAAAAACAACCTTATGTGCCCATGAACCTATTCAAGTTCCTGAAACATATTCAACATCTTTCATGTACTGGGGAAAATGTATGGTTGTTACAGCTCATGAAATGAATTTATAAATCCTTAATTTTAGAGTGTACGAGTATCAAGGGAGTAAAGGATTGTTTTACATAAAACACAAATCTTTCAGTAAGATTTTACCTTACACTGCCAAAAATCTAAAGGGTAATAACGTTTAATTCACACCTTTGGTTTGAGTTTTGGGGTTTTGAATTGATTTTCTTCATGCTGTCCTGAAGAAGTCTGGTGTGTGACCCTTCTCCATTAAGTGTCTCCAACAACATAAAGACCTGAAGCAGATGCTAAAGCAACATTTGGATTCTTTTTGAAATCAGCATCAAGATGTTCATGTTGGACCACTGCTTATCCACTGTTGGAGGCAGAACTAGGTATTATGTACTGCTGTGCACTTTTTGATAAACATTACTTGCAACTTCCAGGGACATTAAAAGAGGCAGGAGCCTGTGAACTCTAAGCACTTGATAACTGAATTGGAGCTTTAGCCAGCTGATTAGTGTGATATTTTTTATTATTATTATTATTATTTAATTGTTTAATCTGGCTTCAGTTTTGTCAAATTCTTCTTGAAAACAGCAAAATTTATAAGGTAAAGGATATCAGTTTTTGGAAGCGTTAATGAGATCTCACTACTTTCTTAAGAAATTAAACATAAAATTTATATGAAGACATATGAAGACTTAGTGTGAACCTGATGTGAAATTTCTTTTTCATATTATGAACATACACTTGAGGTGATGATACAGCATGTGTGAAGTTGATCTGAAGATTTCACACAGTAAATGTATCTATGTTATGAAGATGCACTATTTTTTGATCGTCCCAGTGATTCTATTTGAATAATTGTGGTCTTTCTGTACAGTTTATAATAATGAGAATAATAGCGGTAACAGTCCTGATATCTAATGTAACTAATAGCTTATCTTTTCAGGTTTGACTTTAGGCATATCCACCAGATCAATCAAATTATGAAGATACATATTATAGTCATTCAGCCAACTTGCACTCCGAACCAAAGGCACAAAACTGCAAAATTTGGTTTGAATGAAGAAGGGCAGAAGGCTATACTAGAAGAGGTGAATGATGGTTTATTGCTATATAATGCTGAATGATGCTATAAAGAACACGTACACTTTTTCAAGAATGAGAATAACAAACTCAAAATAAGTAGCTGTCTTGGGATGAAAGTAATTAACCCTATAGAAATGACTTTGATGTCATTTCTCATTGAAAAATAATGTGTAACAAAATGGTTCATTTGGGAAGCATAACTATATCTTAGGCACTGATCCTCAAATGTTCACCTTCAATAACTCCACATGCCTGAAGTCGCAATTCACTGTTTCAGCCTTCCAAGGTGTAGTCATCAGCCTTCTAATAGTAAAGATAATTGTCTTTTTACTGTAATATATCTGCAGCAATGGAAGATGACAGTTTGTGCTGGCTAAATGGAACCCTACAGTACTGTTTCCTGATAACGCAGAAGATTATGCACCTGCACAACCCTGGGATTATGAAATCCAGGATAAGAAAAGACAAAGAAAACCTTAGGGAATATAAAATAATCTATATTTAGTCAGCTTGTGACAAGAAGAAGAGAAAGTCTACTGGGAAAAAGCAGAATAGGACCTCAGGCAAACTTCTTATTTTCAGCTAGTTTTATGTAACACGTTACAGTGTGATGACCTTGGTAACAGAACAAGACCAGAGGTGAAGTTTATCCTTCAGGTGCTAATTAAGCTGTATGTAAACAACCTCACTGTGCGATAGCTCTGGTTTGCATCCTCTCTGTTATGCCTTCCTCTCACATGCATCATCATCCATAACCCTTGCATTCTGTCTGCTCTTTGTCCTTCATATTGTTTCAGATGTTAAATCTCCCTGCAGTCTTTGAGCCTTTCATGAGATTTCATCATTTCTTTTCCTTGGGATATCACTCACTCCATCTTAAACACCCAACAAGAGTCATAAGCTTACATCTGTTCTTTCCTAGACACTTGTTTAGATAATTGCCGTAATATCTTCTTCCAAGTTTCCTGTTTCAACAACTTCTAAAGTTTCTTCCTCTGCTTTCTATCTTCTATTGCATCAAATATAAATTCTTCATATTCTCCTTCAGGTCAGATAATTTGTTGCTTTTCATTTCTTCTTCATTAGTATTTTTCACAAACCCACAGCTACACTATTTTCACGGCCTTCATTTTGGAAGTTTTTCATGTAGCAGCATTTATATATATTTATGTCGATATATGATCTCAGTCATCTTCTTCCTTACAACTAATAGCAATCCTAATTACAATTTACTTTTGAAAGTTTAAATAAGAAAAAATCATATAATGGAAAAGACCCAGCAACACAGTATATGCATTATTTCCATATGACTACAATGGATACTATGCTCTCTCACCTTCTCCAGTACAATGCAAGAAGGTTTCTGCCTTCTGCTTGCTTTTTAAGTTATTCAGTGTCAAAAATCTTTTGAGCTGTGAAACATCTAAACAAGTAAAATAGAAAGAGATCTTTTTAACACTCAGAAGAGGTCCATAAGTCTGTAGGTAAGTGAATCCTACTCAGCTCTTCCATCCATACCTTCTTATAGGGCCTTTTTTCATCTATGATTTGTAAATGATGCATCCTCAGACGCCTCCATATGCCTTTTTCTAGTGTTTCCCATTAAGCACCTACCTTCTTAGGCAGTGTTTTTAGATCTGTCTTTTGAAAAATCATGGACTACACTTAACGCATTCATTTTCATTATCACATTCAGCTCTGGGGCTCCCAGAGCTGGACAGAGGAGGACATGGACCTATTAGAACAAGTCCAGAGGAAGGATACAAAGATGATCAAGGGGCTGTCTCCTATAAAGACAGGCTGAGAAAGTTGGGGTTGTTCAGCCTGAAAAAGAAAGGGCCCTGGGAAGACCTTACAGAAGCCCTCCAGTGCCTAAAGGGGGCCTACAGGAAAGCTGGGGAGAGACTCTGCCAAGGATGTATTGACAGGACAAGGATGAATGGTTGTAAACTAAAAGAGAGTAGGTTTATATTATAAATTTGGAAGAAAATCTTCACTCAGAGGGTGGTGAGGCACTGGAACAGGTTTCCCAGTGAAGCTGTGGATGCCCCATCCCTGGAGGTGTTCAAGGCCAGGCTGGATGGGGCTTTGAATAACCTGGTCTAGTGGGAGGTGTCCCTGCCCATGGCAGGAGGGTGGAGCTGGTTGATCTTTGAGGTCCCTTCCAACCCAAACTATTCTATGATTCTGTGATTTATGTGGCTGATTGAGATGATGAAAATGGGAGAGCAAATGCTTTATGTTTACTATATAGTCAGCTGAGCAAGATGTGTATGTATTAGTTAAATTATATTAGATGTTGTCCTGGTTTCAGTTAGAACAGAATTAATTTTCTTCCTAGTAGCTGGTGGAATGCTGTGTTTTGGCTTAGGATGAGAAGAGTGCTGATAACACCCCGATGTTTTAATAGTTGCAGAGCAGTGCTTATACCAAGCCAAGGACATCTCAGCTTTTTGCTCTGTCCTGCCAACAGGCAGGCTGGGGGTGCAGTAAGAGCTGGGAGGGGACAGACCCAGGACAGGTGACCCGAACTAGCCAAAGGGGTATTCCATACCATCTGACGTCATGCTAAACAATATATAGGGGTGGCTAGCCGGGGGGAGGGGGCCGGACTGCTCGGGGTTAAGCTGGGCATCGGTCAGCGGGTGGTGAGCAATTGCATTGTGCATCACTTGTTTGTACATATTATTATTACTTTCCTATTATCACCATTGTAACATTATTATTATTATTATTTTGTTATTATTATTTTCCTGTCTTATTAAACTGTCTTTATCTCAACTCACGGGCTTCACTTTCCATTTCTCTCCCCCGTCCCAGAGAGGGAGGGGGGAGGGTGAGCGAACGGCTGCATGGTGTTTAGCTGCCAGCCGGGTTAAACCACGACAGATGTGTACACTTGAGTCACACAACAGGTATGTACAGAACAAGCCAGGTTTTAAGAGGAATGGCTCAGCCTCTGAAAGTACCACACTTGTGCCATTATCTACAAAGAAATCTTATGACTTGCTTAGAGCTTAAAATTGGTGTGATCAATCTAAGTCTTGTCTGTTTCTAGTCATATAAAGAGTATATACAAGCTACCTGTTTTTTAATTTTATATGTTGTTTATTAAGTCTGATCCATTGCTAATTACAGAAGCCATGATCTTATGAAAAGTCTCATTTGGGATGGTTGTCATATGTTCCTATTATAGACAGCTAGATAGGGAATTAGGAAGAGAGCAGAAATGAGTGAAGAGTGATAGCAAAATGTAGTCTTTATTAAATATCTGAGAAGGACAGAGAAATAAGCCTTCCAAAACAGGCAAGTCTTTTAAAATATTTTATTCATGCCTGGTAATGTAAAGCAAAGTGGAAACTTCCAGTGGACCAGATTATATTAGCATAATATCATGTATTGATGGCTGGCCTACTCCACAAAGTGTCAAAGTGTCTTCTAACTCAACATTGCTTATTAATTCTTCTCTTCACTTTTTTTTTTTTTTTTTTTTTTTTTTTAACTACTCCCCCTTTTTGGACATATATATACATTTGCCTAAGACAAGCAAGCTGAGCAACTGACAATTTTTTAAATGTTTTTCCCAGCTGGAAATTGTTAATACATTTTCATTTAAAAAATATATATATTTATTTATTTTTTATTTTCTAATGATTTTACATTCACATATTCTGCTTTACATTAGATATTTCTCTCTCCCCCTCTCTCTCTTCTCTCTCTCCTCTTTCGAACGGAGAATATATTGCAATCAAAAGAGGTAACCTCTTTTGCTTGCTAAGAGATATACACTGGAGAGAGCTTTCACAAAATCAAATCAAGTTTATGAACTACTATAGAGATTATGTCCTTGTACTCTTCCAGGAGAAAAAAAATAAGAAATCAATTTTCTTTGCAATATTTATTTTTCAAAATAACAATTCTAAACCAAATTGGTAGTTTATGTGCAGAACCAAATAATTCTTTCCATGTCAAGTAGAGCAATTTTGTCAGACTCACTTTGCTGCTAACATGCATGTCATGCTGTTAAATATAAGCTGACAGAATGTATGACATAACTAGACTAGCTGTTATTATAGGGATCAATTTTTCCCTAAGGAAAAAAAAAAAAAAAAAAAAAAAAAAAAACAAACAAACAAACAAAAAAAAGACTTCTGTTTTTAGTATGGTTTTGAATTGTCAAAGAAAGACAATATTCTGGAGGTAAGGTATCCCCTAAGGAAATATGAGAGTTCTCAGTGAAGGTTGCCAATGATATAAGTATCACTGCCTACATCTTAGCAAAGTCCTAATTCTTCCCATCTGATTTGGGATATGACCATCCATGTTAAGTGTCACTGAAATGTATTGGGAGAGAAAGATTAATTGTTGTCCATACTCAAAATTTTTTATTCCCAAAGTCTCATTTTTCTGAATGTGCGTTCCTATTTATGTAAGTGTCATTAAAACAGCCCCAGAACATAGAGTGTAAGGGCATTTTTGTGCCAAGCACTATTCTCTTACACAGGCAGCTGTACCTGCATGCACACAAACATGTACACATAGATGTACTGTTGCACTGTTGCAAAATGATAGTTGCTAATGCCAACAAATGAAAGCAATTGGAAACCCTTTTTTTTTTTTTTTTTTTTTTTTTTTCCCATCGTAAAGGTAATGACTTTCTTGAGCACAGGGTAGAATGGTATAGAACAATAGCCTCTCCAATTGGTACAATTAAGTAACATGAAGACGAGGAAATCAACAAAAAAAATCATCTTAATTGCTCTAATTCCTCAGCAAGGCATGTAATTGAAAGCATGCACAGTTTTAACATTTTTACTTCACACTCTGCAGCAAGATAAAAACCACCATGATACTTTATTTGTCTCAAGTGCTTGCACTAATAACTCCTAAATTCCAGAGACAGCCACTGATGCACAAGAAATCACTGGCACAGGTGATGCAGCAGTCTTGTTCAGTGGGACCTATAGTGAGAGGTCTTGCAAAAAAATTTTTTGTACTGTGGTATTGCCTGTCACAACCCACATAAGTAGGTGTATCTGATCAGGCAATATTTGTGCAGCTGCTCAGTCCTATTTTGTTTTCGATGGGGACTGTGTTCCCTTGCAACTGCAAGTACAAGACATGAGTAACATAAATAAGAGAATTCATTTGGCATGGATGCAGGATCTGAAGGGAACACCAAGGGTAGCTGCATGTGTTTCAGCTGCTTTAAGAGCTGCCATAGACTGTCAGAACATGAAAATTCTCTTCACGTGAGTAGGACCTAGTGTCAGCATTAATGTAATATCTGTTTTTCGCCTCACCAGCGATGAGTCTGAGTTCAAGAGGTGGGTGATGGACTGATAGGATGAATGTTTGCTCAAAAGATAAATAAAATAAAATAAAATAAAATAAAATAAAATAAAATAAAATAAAATAAAATAAAATAAAATAATATCCCAACATCAGCCAAAGAGATTAAGAGGTATATTTGACCTGAGAATGCAACAGCGAAAATCAAGATCAGAGAAAACATGAAAAGCATCTCCATGCTAATCATGTAAGACCACTTAGATGAAACTCTCTAATAAAAGATACTTTATGAAACATTGCGTAGGGAAGACCTGAGATTTAAGAAGCTATCAGTAGAAGTTGAAGATTAAAGATTAAAGCCAGCTAAGGAAAGCTGTCTTAAATTTTATTTGGTGCTCATTTCTGAGGCACATCCAGTAAACTAGATTCTAGGATAACCCTTTCATGTTTTTACACAGATGGAAATTAAGAGAATAGAGAAATGACCAACAAATTGATAACAAATTAAATGACTATAGGATCATTCTTATAAATGGCTGAGGAAAAAAGCTTTGAAGCACTTCTGCTCCTATCCTTTCCTTCTTAATCAGATAAGGAATTTCTTCTGCTTTGAGGGAGCAGAAAAGTAGTGGAGAAGGCACAAAACTAGTGTGTGCATGAAGACACAAAGTGTGTGAACCACAAAGCTTTTTGCACCCCTTGTTGAGTCCTGGAAATGCAAAACTGCTCTAACATGATTGAGAATCACTTCTAGTGTACTCATACATGTATGCATGTGGCTACAGGGATTGTGAAGCCTTGCTTAGAAGCCTTCACGTTAGTTCCTCTGAAGCTAACTGTAGTCTGCAAGTCAACATAGTCACTGACTCCTACTAAGATTAAATAAAGTATTACAGCATATATCTCAGTGAATAATCTCCTACCAAAAGAAAATCTGTAATTAGATATAATAGACCTTTCCATGTATAATTTCTATGACTGTGTCTTCAAATGCTTTAATCTTCTCTCCTTCATTTCCCACCACCATCTCTTCTCTTTAATCTAGTTTCCTTTATGGATGAAGTAGCAGCTAAATAACATTTAAGGCCTATAGCCACCATTATATTAAGCTTGAATGAATATTTCTGCAGAAGCAGAGCAAGATTCCTGCAAATCTTTTGAGGAAAATTCACAATTTCTCTTTGTTAGTCAAAATCTAGCAGTCTTGTCATCATCTCTAGAGACCCACAGCAATAAGTGTTATGTGATTGATGGCTGGTCAAAAGCATATAAAAGCATACAACCACAGCTAGAGAGTACGAGCCTGTGAATCAGGACACAAGTCTATATAGGAGAGGAGACAGTCCTGCTGGGATCTGTATATCTCAATAGACTGAAAACAAACATGCAATCACCTGTTTCAAACACAGCTTAAGAAGATACTTGTTTTAAAATGCTAAATCAAATCAGTCTAGAAGATCAGCCTTATGTGGATTCTTTTTTCAGGGAGATTAAGATAAGCAAGTCTCATCTTTCAGCAGAAATGCACAGCTGAATTGTCAAATATGACTTAATAAAAGGATTTACTGGATAAGAGAAAATATTGGATTTTTTTTTACTTAGAACTACTTTATAGAGGACAGTTTTTAGCAAGTTTTTAGTGAACTCCTTGCTTTTGGGATTTTGGTTTAGATTTGGCATTAGTCTTAATTGCTGTATGTTTAATGATTTCACTTGAGTCTTTTATTCTAAATCCTCTATATATCATATAATTTTATATAAGTAGCAGACTCCATGTATGCTATAATCATGTATGCAAATATATGCATTTAATTTCCAGGTATGCAAATTAAAACAGTATAATTCCTCTGGAGTTGGCAGACATGTTCAGTTGAAGCTGCAGAGATAGAAGAAACAAAATTATGAGCCCTTTGGGGGGAACATTACCCCCATGTGCATGGGCTGAAGAGAACCATGTGTGATGCATAGCAGCTCCATGGCCCTATCCACCATATACCTTCTAGTAGAAGGCGGAACCTATGGAAGTTGCAGTGCCTTATATTAGCCTACAGGCAGAAGGCTGTGTGAGGGGTGGAAATGAGCCAGTAATATGGACTAGGTGCAGTTGTGGCTGTTTGGAGCTATTAAGAACAAAGCAGAGGTGAGGCAAGGCAAGAGGATTTACCTCTTGCCATGACACACAAAGAACCCAGTTAACATCCATGCTTTGTCCAAGCGTTGTTTCAACTTCTCAGCTTCCCTTGCCTCCAGCTAATCGTACCCACACTGGTGAGAGGGAATGTGTTGAGTTCAGCTATGTCCCTCCTTTTCTGGGAACCAGCTGTGTAAGTCCAGGCTCTAACCAGTGTGAGCTAGCCAAAGTGCATGTGTATTGGTGTCCTCGTTTCAGTTAGGACAGAGTTAATTTTCCTCCTAGTAGCTGGTAGAGTGATATGTTTTGGATTAGGATGAGAAGAGTGCTGATAATGTGCTGATGTTTTAATAGTTGCACAGCAGTGCTTACACCAAGCCAAGGACTTTTCAGCTTTTTTTTCAGCTCTGTCCTTCCAGCAAGCAGGCTAGGGGTGCAGCAAGAGCTGGGAGGGGACAGACCCTGGACAGCTGACCCAAAGTGGCCAAAGGGGTATTCCATACGATCTGATGTCATGCTGAACAATATATAGGGGTGGCTAGCCTGGGTGGGGGGGCTGGCTGCTAAGGGTTGGGCTGGGCATTGGTCAGCGGGTGAGCAACTGCATTGTGCATCACTTGTTTCGTACACATTAGTAGTAGTAGTACTTTTATCATTATTGCTATTATTATTGTTGTTATTATTATTTTCCTGTCTTAATAAGCTGTCTTTATCTCAACTCACAGGCTTCACTTTCCTGTTTCTCTTCCCTATCCCAGAGAGGGAGGAGGGAGAATGAGCAAATGGCTGTGTGGTGTTTAGCTGCCACCCGGGTTAAATCACAACAATTGGGTTTACATTGTAAGATCTTGGTAGCTTGGGGGTTGATGGGATGGCTTCTGTGCAAAGAGACCAGGAGCTACACTTACGTTGGAAGCAGCCATTTCCAGACAACTCCAACATGGAGTTGCTGCTGGCCAAAGATAAGCCAATGAATGATGCTGGTTGCACCTCTATCAGAGCATGTTTAAGAAAGTCTAAGAAATACTGAGCAGCAGTTATGAGAGGGAGAAGTGAGAAAAAGTGAGCCCTGCAGCCCCCAAGGTCAGTGCAGCAGGAGGGCAGGAGGTGCTCCAGGCACAAGGCAGCACAAGTTCCCCTGTGGCCCATGGAGAGGCCCCTGGTGGAACAGGCTGTCCCCCTGCAGCCCATGGGTCCCACATGGAGCAGATCTCCACACTGCAGCCCCCTCATGGGTGGAGGAGCCCCTGGTGGAGCAGGTGGATACGGCTTGGAGGAGGCTGCGGCCCATGGAGAGCCCCCCGCAGGAGCAGGCCCCAGGCCAGAGCTGCAGCCCATGGAGAGGAGCCCACGCAGGAGCAGGGGGTCTGGGGGGAGCTGCTCTCTGTGATGTTGTGTTGTGTGTGATGTTCTCATGCTGGAGCAGGTTGTTCCTGAAGAATATACCACAAAATGGTGCCACAGTGAAGCAGTTCTTGAGTATGGAGCCTGTGAGAAGGACCTACATTAGTTCATTTTCTGAGAGACTGCATCCCATGGGAGAGACCCCACTATGGAAAGAGAAGGAGTGAGGAGGAAGCAGTGGTAGCAACGAAGTGTTATGGACAGACCCCTCTGTGCTGTTCAGGGGGGAGGAGGTAGAAAGATCAAGACTGAAGTTAAGCCTGGGAAGAAGAAGGAAAGGGGAGACTGAAGGAGAGGGGGAAGGGAATGGGGGGGGGGGGAGGGATTTTTGTTGTTGTTGTTGTTTTTAATTTGTTTGTGGTGTTGCTGTTTTTAATTTGTTTGTTTGTTTAGTTCTTACTGCCCTCCTCTGATGTCAATTGGCAATAAATTAAGCTAATCTCCAGCCTGAGACTGTTTTGTCTGTGACAGTAGCTGGTGAGTGATCTCCCAGTCCTTTTCTCAACCCATGAGTTTTTTCACCATGTTCACTCCCCCTGTCCTGCTGAGGAGGAAAAGGGAGACAGCAGCGCAGTGGATACCTGGTGGCTAGCCAAGTGTAACCCACCACAACACAATAGGTGATTAATAGGTAATTAAGCATCAAGAATGAGATCCAGCTTTAAGTTGACACATCAAAAATAAATTGCAGACTTTAGAAAGAAATAAACACTTTTTTATACAGACAGATTCTATATAGCTCATACTAAAAAGAGGTGAATCTTTTTCTCAGTTATGTGACTGATAATGCATGACCTCAATATTGAGACTTATGCCCCAGTGAACTATTACTGTTACACACTGACGGGATGTCTGAGAGCAATACACACCTTGCTGGCATACTAGATGCTAAATACTGACTTAGCCCTTTTCTGTAGCTGTTGCAGCCCCACATTTCCACTGAAAGAAAACTGGTGTACAAAGTATGATACCTGTATGCATGGAAGTTGGTGCCTTCCAACTAGATGACAGGTGCTGGGAGATGTGATTAGAATCTGACAACCAAGGCAGTGAGAGACCACATTTCAGCTTCTGAGCCATCATTGACCACTACTCTTTGGTTGCGGTCATTGAGCCAATTCATTATCCACCGGATGGTGGACCCTTCGAATCTATATCTCTCCAATTATGAAAAAATATGGATTTATGGATTCCAAGTTATGTTTATCTTTCTTTTGTTCCTCTGAGTCCTAAGGTCAGTAGCTTCATTCTGGGGGTGGGGGTGTTATGTTGAGTTCCCTGCACCTGGAGTCCTCCACCAGAAGGAATATGATGTTTATGATTCGTGTTTATGTTTCTTCTTGTTCACTCCATTTGGGTTATTTTTATATTTGTTAACATGTTTTTATTCCTTGCTCTTTCTACTTTTGTCTGCAATTCCACTTAACATCTGAATTAACTATATTTGGTGCCTTTTATATGCTTTAGGCAGTATTGTCCGTTATCCCTAACGCTTTTTAAGTCCGACCATTTTTTTATTGGCTGTTTGTGAGCTGTTTATTGCTGTGGGGTCCACAGTGCCAGTCTGTGCCCCATACACTTTTATCCAGTGCTTGCATCCTATGTAATCATTTTTAAGACCTCCACTGTATACAGTGGTATGCCAGGCCTATATTTCTCTACATAACATCTTTGTGTAAGAGTCATAAATATCTCTTTCAACAAAGAATAATTGCTTGTTATTGCCATCTGTATAAAGCTATGTTCACATCTTGCATAAGATAACACAAGTAAAACAAATTTGCCACAGACACCTGTCAATTAAAGAAACTGCTGTCACAAATAGACCAAGTAAAGCAAAGCTGCAGACTGGTCAAATTCAGGCAGAGAAAGCCTGATAATCTTAATCCCAAGGCCTTGAAAACTGTAAATACTTGTAGTTTGTTACTAGCTATTGCAATAGTGTATTGAGGAACAACACAGCTGTACACTGCACATGATTTCCTCTCTGGAGAACCTCGTACCAAACCTCAAACCAGAGACTGGAATACACAAACCCAAAAGAAGTAATTCCAATCATCCTCCAAAGGAGGGCTATGAAGATGCTGAACGGTCTTAAGGGGAAGATGTATGAGGAGCGGCTGAGGTTAGTTTGTTCAGCCCAGAGAAGGAAAGACTGAGGGGAGACCTCATGGAGGCCTGCAGGTTCCTAATAAGGGGAGCAGAGGGGCAGGTGCTGAGCTGAGGGACAATAACAGGACCCAAGAGAGTGGCATGGAACTGTGACAGAGGAGATTCAGGCTGGATGTCCCAGAGCCCTGGAGTTCAGTTATTGTTTCGACAGTGCTCTCAGACATATGGTCCGATTTTTTGGGTGGTCCTGTGTGGAGCCAGGGGTTGGACTAAGTGATCCTTGTGGATACATTCCAACTTGGGATGGATTCACAGAATCATATGGTTCTATGATTCTATGATCCCACTTTCCACAGGTCTCATAGTTTCCTTTAGAAGAAAATAATAATAATAATAATAATAATAATAAAATAATAATCTGTAATCTCAGCTGCTTCCAGCTCATTTTAAGGCTTGAATTTCTGTAAGGAAATGTGTTGATAAACCCCATTCAGGAAAAATAAGACGGCTTGTTTACATCAAATTGACACATGTTAAATACCTAGGTTGGAAACAAAGCAACGTCATCTGCAGAAATTAGAAATCATAGCTCTGTCTATAAGTAAATTTATAGGACAGTAATGTATCAGGGGATACAACTGTTCAAGAGGATAGGCTACACATGGATACTAGCACATGTCTTTCAGCTCTTGCTAGAAGTGGACATGAATTATGGTGAATTAATGGTATATTTATCACAAGCAGCATTGTCTAATGAATGAATTCTTAATAAACCTCAATTAAGTTTAGAAGTGGCCTGTTATAAGCCATTAGATCATTACTTTAATAAGGTATTTTCTACTGCAGAGGAATTAAAGCAAACACAGCGGTTCTTTGAAGCCAAATGACTGCTTAAGGTGCAATAAAAAATAAAGCAGAATTATTAATTCAAAGAAATATGAGACCCAGTCTAGGTAAGAAACCATACAGAGAAAGAGAAGCTTTATTTATTTATTCATTCATTTATTTATTTATTTATTTATTTTCCTAGTAATGTTTGCTTGTTTGGAAAAAAGTAATTTGTATTAGCAATATAAGAGCTTTGAATTTTATTACTGGAGGTGAAGTAGACTGACAGAGGTTCAGTGATGAATGACCTTTTAGCTGTCTTATATTTCTTGGTCTTTTGTTACAGGATATTTAGTGACTTAGTTTGGGAAGAAAAGACAGTGTAATGCTTACGACATGAGAAAGTGTGAGCTTGTAAAATCTGGTGTTGCAGTTCCCACATAAAGGACAGAGAGGTATCTTAAGAAGTATATAAGTTGCTGTAGCGAGGTGGGGGTTGGCCTGTTCTCCCACGTGCCTGGTGACAGGACGAGGGGGAATGGGCTTAAGTTGAGCCAGGGGAGTTTTAGGTTAGATGTTAGGAAGAACTTCTTCACTGAAAGGGTTGTGAGGCATTGGAACAGGCTGCCCAGGGAAGTGGTGGAGTCACCATCCCTGGAAGTCTTCAAAAGATGCTTAGATGTAGAGCTTAGGGATATGGTTTAGTGGAGGGCTGTTAGCGTTAGGTTGGAGGTTGGACTCGATGACCTTGAGGTCTCTTCCAACCTAGAAATTCTGTGATTCTGTGATAAGAGATATTTAGATGCCTAAAGAGATGAATAATTGCCTGATGAGATTTTTAAATGCACTCGAGTCATGAAAAGTTAAATGTAAGACTAGATGTCCACAGTACATGTGTTTCTCTCGGTTCTTATCCCATCTGAGCAATAAAAGATTTCCAATCAAAAGAATTAGAAAAAAAAAAATAAATGACCATGAGTACTTGTATTGAACTTCATCTGATTTATCTACAGACTAATAATTATAAGTCTAATCCAGAGTTCATAGAATTCAATGAAATACTTTCTACTGAGATAATAGACTTTATATCAGGTTTTTGTAATTATAGTAAGTCATTCTGAATGAGGAATTCATCTCAGTGAATTGCAAGGTATTTGTGAATAATATGCTAACAGAAAATGGGCACAAATTATAAACTGCTATAAATCATTCACCTAATTGTATTGCATCTAGATAAATAAGGGAATTATATATTAATAATTATGTATTCCATATAACCATTGGCAATATGATGAAACAGATTTATCATGAAGGATCTGTCCATCAGTAGAAACATTCACTGTGAAGTATTTCAAAGAGTCCTGTTTGACTTCAAGTCACCTACTAATAAACAAAGAATGGCTGGAGGCTGGCTCTCTTCAAAAATCAAGATCAGTGAAGGAAATGCTGTATGGCAGAAGCAGCATTTTTAATACATTCCTCTTCTCTGAGCTCCTCTTGTAGAGATTGTCAGTGTGACCATGCTTTCAGTAAACAGAGAGTGGGAAGAGATCAACAGAGAATATTTAGGTACAGGACTCAGCCCCGAGGTATACAATTCTCATGATTTCCCACAGGAAAACTGTGAACCAAATGATGTCCTGGATTATGTCCTTATTGAAATTAATGAGTTCAAAATTTTATCCTTTCAGCAGTCCCTGTATCTTTGGTGTGAATTTAAGATATGTGTCACTTCCTTACAACCAGCTTGACCTCAATAAAAATAAATAAATAAATAAATTGCTTAGGATCAGTTATGCCCAACACATAAAATGCATTTCTACTGGACTGAAGAGAAAGAGTAGTTCATTTTAAATCTAGGAGTGAATCCCATCTTTTCCTTTATTTCATGCTTTGCTATGTGTGCAGTTATCTGTGTGTGCGTGGCTGGTGCCAGATTGCACCCGTGTGTATGGCTCAGCATATATACATGCCTTTGTGCATACTCACATACTCTGTAGGTGCACAGCTTCATGTATTTATGGCTTTCTCTGAGTTCTTGTCTCCATGCGTGCATGCTGCTGTGCGCAAGTACACATGTGTCTCTGAGTATGTATGGATCTGTGTGCTTCAAGGTGAATTAGGAAGAGGGTATCTTCATGTTCTGGACATTTGTGCAAAACGCAGCTGTTATTTTTGTTTCTTTCTAAGGAAAACACAGTGTATCTGTTTCATTGTGGCTTATCCCACTTTAGTGACCTAAAGAATTATCTGTAAATGGACATGAGATAATTCAATCTTCATGCTGCATTAGTTCTCAGCAGAAATTCAAGAAATTTCTGTTATAGGATTTAATAGGGTGGTAAGGAGGCTATTAAAGTACAGACTTTAAAGTATGGACTTTAAAGTATGGACTTTAAAGTCCATATTAAAGTATGGACTGCTTTATTGTAGTTGTTTCACATAATACCATGAAAATAACTCCCAATCATCACCCCCATGATTGTATATCTTGTCACTGTCATCTTCAGCCTTGGATATTGCCACCCCTGAATGTGTATGAGCATATCTCTGCAGAGATAAAACAATTACAATGGAAATTCAGAAGTTTCAGTGTGGATATATGAAATATAATCATAGGGAGGAAAAAAAAAAAAAAAAAACAAGCAAACACAAAACTTCTGATGTTGTGCTTTTCTGTCCCGTTATCCTGCCTGTAGAATTGTGCATGTGTGTGTGTTATATGTGCATGTATTTTTGTATTTACAACCATGTCAGAAACAAGGATAGTGAGTCAGGCAAAAGAGGTGTCATTCTCATGGTAAAATTTCAGGATGTAAGTAAAGTGGCACTGCTATTAGTTTTTCAGTGCCTGCTATTCATCCCATATCCATGTTTCATTGTGAACAGACATAGTGAATGATATTGCAGAGAGGCATGAACCAAATTTATCGGACAAAGAGTACAACAGATTCACCATGTGCTGAAAGCAACGTGGTGTCTGAATCTTCGCAGGATTAGTGAGTCCGTTCATTAACTTCTCAGTGTTAGAAGCAAGGAGTTGCAATTTAGTGTAGCTTGATATCACAGCCGGGATAACAGAACTGCAGTTCTGAATGGGGCTTTCAAGTCCTACTCAGGGTATTGAGGATGAAAATAGAAAGGAAACGACATAGACCTGGTGCTCCAAGAACAGCCCTTAAGTAGTCATCAATGCTACTGAGGTTTACTGCCTCCCTGTATTCTTGGGTCTGACAAAAACTGCCCTGTGAAGAGTAGGAGTCATTTCTTCCCTTTCTTTCATGCTTTTCATCACTCACATGTGTGGGAAGGAGAGTGGCATTTAGATAACAGTTGCTCTCTTTCCTCCGAGGGATCTGGCAGTGCAGGCAGCCCACACAGGAGACTAACGACACTTCTCACGGACCATTACTCCCAGAGCAGGCATGCAGAAGGACTCACAGCTGAGCCTATTATTAATAAGGTAGAAGAGTGAGGCTGACCAGCAGGAGATGAGGAATTGTTCCTGGGAAGGGAGCAGAAGGCATGCGGTGGGGTCCACCACAGTGATGGAGTGACATCGCTGTTGCTCACTAATGGGTAACAAGTGCAGCTGGAAGAACTGCTGGGAACACTCCCCAGCTGCTGCTGCACATCTGCTCAGCTGGGTGGCCTCAAGCCTTTTCCTTTAAGCTCCTGCAGCTGCCAAGAAGAAGCCAAGCTCTGCCTCCCAAGACTGTGAGGCAAAACACACATGCATTTGTTCCCATTGCTGAACTTACTAAGACATCAGAGAGGTGGGAAAGATCTGACGGCTGTGATTAACAAACAATAAAACAAAACAAAACAAAAAATAAAATAAAATAAAATAAATGGAAAAGAACTAAGAAAAAGGGAAAAAGGTATATCATAACCACAGGTAATCAATACTCACTGATGGGTCTGCACTGTCGGTGCAAAGTTGGTCTCAGCTTGTTCTCAGCTGCAAACCTCTGTACTAATCAGTTTGTTTTCTTGTAATGATATGGCCAGTAACAAACTCTGCAAAATAACAAGCTTTGAAATCACCTGGAAAGCTGAGTGTGCTCAGCTCCCTGACACAGACCTCAGCTTTTGTTTGAATGTAGTCTTGTTTGAGAAAAGTGAGACGACTGTCTGCAAGGAAGCATATGGCAGTGATTTTCTCAAATTCAACATAAGAAGAAAATTCCCTAATTTTTATCCCACCAACCTAACAACAAGAAAGAGCACACAGAAAGCAAGCATCTGAAGTGTCCTAGCAAGCTCAGGGTCCCATAGTGTTGTCTATTTTTCTTGAAAGAAGTGCTTGGTTTTCCATTCTAAGATGGTTGGATATGGAAAACTGTAAGGCCAAAGGCCAATTTCTTCAGGTTCACTTGAACAGCAGCAGACTGGCTAATGGCATTGTAGGAAGAGCAGCTCACACAATATTCCAGTGATATGAATGATTTTGCAGGAAACATAAACTTGGAAGAATTGTGTGACAAAATGAAATCCCGGGACTCATTTCTTCTACATTACTACTTACTGGCTGTACACAGTGGTGAAGATCATATTATATTGGTCTTTGCAAAGGCATGTCCACATATCTGCAAGTGGATAAACACTGGGAGAAGAGCTGAGCTTATTTTCATTAGAAATTAATTCCTTAATGACTTTCCTTTCAGAGCTGCTGAAAGAGATGCAAGTCTGTAACCATCATGGAGGCTTCTTAGCTCTTTTGATTAAATCTCCGCTGCCTACAGTAAACCAAAAAACAAACAAGCAAACAAACAAAAAACACCACAGTCTCTGAAAATTGAACTGTAATTCTTCTAGCCACTATTATTATTCCCTAATAATATTATTATTCCATATAAATTAAGATTTTATGTTTAGGTTGTTCAGAGCTTGATCAGGAGCATGTATCCTCACCTGTATATACTTTGCCACTGAGACTCCCAAAAGGAGATTAACAGCTAAGCTAGTTGGCAAAGACATAAATATTGTTCTGGATACAACAGGAAATCAAGTCCTCTTTTTACCTTTTCTTTGAGGAGAACTTCAGTGTAATAAGAATAAAATTCTCAGTATGCCCTCACCTCCTCATGGATATATTTTGCATTATTTTACTATTATTATTATAGGATTATTGCATTATATATTATTATTATTATATTTTCATAAAATTAATTTTCATTATTTTATAAAAATAATTAGGTCTGCACTAGAGGTCTGGGATAAAAAAAAAAACCTCCAACATTGCAAGAAATTAGAAGACTAATAACCACTTGTGACCACCGTCTTCATTGCAAACAACATATTCTGTTTTTTGACTCCTACAGATGACTTTCTGCTCAAGCAGTGTACGCACAACAAAATTGTCTTTGGAAGCTCTTTATGTATTTGCATGCAATCTCAAGTGTGCCATAAAGGATTAAAAAAGCAGAAATTTCTAACGTTTCTATTGTCATCTCTTAGGCGCTTCTTTTTAATTAAAAACTATTATACTCTCCAAGAATAATTTAGCTGTACACAAGAAACTGCTGTTAAATAAATGACTTCTAAGTGAACCAGAGTTTCCTGAGGATGCAGATAATGTCAAACAACCTTTGCAGGGGGAGGGAAAGCAATTTGTGGCTTTTAGGACTATCTGGGTGAATCAGTGTTGCTAGGCAGACTGACATCAGACTTGGATCCGAGCAGTGTAGGAACCGTAGTTCTCATGAGAGCATTCAGCTTAAAAAAAAAAAAAAAAAAAAAAAAAAGGACTAATAAAAGGTCAACACAGAAGCTCCTGGTAGAGTTTTATTGATTTGCAGATCAAACATAGTGTCTACTGTGCATTTGTCTCCTAATTATCAGTTAATTATGGTTTGTAGTCACCAGGTACAGCTTAGTTGTATAAAGCGTGGCCCCTTGAACAATGACTGCTGGCTTTTTCATTTCCTCCCAACAAAACAGCTTTGAGTTACTTGCTATTACAGAGCAGTTTCCACCCCTCCACACTCATGAAATATATTTTATGAGACTGTAAACGAAGTTGTCTTATTCTCTGAGGTTATTTTCTACAGCAATTTCTCTATTCTTCTGTCTTTTTTTCTTTTATTTTGTATTTATTGGATGCTAAGGGGTAAAATGTAAAATAGCATCAGTGAAAGGAGCTAAAAACAAATATACCTTTAATGTAGTGTGAGAGAGGAATTAAACTGTACTTCCACCTCCTCAGTCTAATAGCTTATACAATGTGAAATGGAACAGAGTAAGATCTTTTACTATTTCAGCTCCTAGCAGTGTAGTTACAGTTAAAGATGTTTCACTTTTTCCCATTATGAATACTCATTTTCATGATTTTACAAAATGTCATGAAAATTCTCTCCTGATTGAAACTTACTCAATAAGGTCATAAACTAAGAACAATTTCAGAGAAACACTGGGTGAAATTGGGTTGATGGAAAGTGAGGTAGCCTGTTTAGGCAAAGTGAGTTATCTGGGGAACTGACATCAAGAATAGTATCAGTGTTCAAAATACTGTGTTGTAAAAAGATAACCTCCTGATGGAATCAGCACCCCTTCACAGGGCTCATCTGCACTTATTAACACAGATCAGCAATGCATCATCAGTAGGTCACATCAAATGCATCAGTACTTTTTAGAACATTGAGTTACAGTACATCTGAATCATAGGTATAAGGGGGGGAAGGAGGATGAAGACCTGGAACTGAGCAGTCATGTAAACATGACTTCTGTTCTTAAGTTGATTCTCTACCCAACCTCTTATTGTCCTTTAGGTTTCAGCCTGTCTAAATGCTTTTTCCTGACATCGCTATTTTTCTTTGAGTTATTCATATTTTTAGTGAACATGCACCGTGGGTAGAACTGATCTGAGGATCTTCACCTGCTTCCACTTCAGGCAAATAGTGCTGCAAAACATAATCAAGGCTCTTTGTAAACATGCATGCATATATATACATACATACATACACACAGACACAGATATGTGGACTTACATAATGGGAACAGTTCTGTTTCATTAAAATCTTTTTTAGAATATGGAATCCCTACTCAAAACCAGAATAGAGGGATTACTGAAGCTCCACCTCTGATACCTATCCTGATCCCCAGCCTTGATAACATCCCTGCAATAATGATGCAAGATGTGGGTACAAGCACAGTCTACCCCTGCTTCATTCATACCTAATCTATTATATTTTTAAATCAAATGTGTATCGAACTATAGGGTTCTGGCATCAGTTCTCAGTATCGGGGAATATTTATTTGATAGTACATTGTGGAATACTTAAAAAGAAGAGACCGAGGATACATAATCTAGTTAAAGAAGTAAATTAAGATGTAGTAGGATCAATTTCAGTGATGATGGAGTAGAGAATCTAGAACAGTTTCTGTTCTTTCTGAATTTTGATTTTTTTTTAGTAGTTTCATTCTGATTTTTTTCTTCCAGATTTTTTTCTTATACAGTTTCTTTTGCATTTTGAATTTGTGGGCTTACAGAGACACAGTAATTCTTTTCTTTGTGTTTTGATGAGTTTACAGGCTGACTGGTATGATATACAGAACTAAAACACCTTTTCTATTTTTAAACCATTTTCCAAGAGACACTAGAATAGTAAATAGAGTTTCCAGTGATCATACATGTAATGGCTGGTTCAGTCGTCAAAGCAGATCAGAGTTACTTTTTTCAAAAAATATCTGACTGAATCTGAATTCCATTCTCAAAAAGGGTTTCACAGTCACTGAAGGAGATTTTCCATAGCTTAACTTACAGGTACCTACATCCCATTGCTTTTCTTTCTGATTTTAACTCCTGTATATTTCACTTAAATTGTCATCTATCATCATCCTTATGTAATGTTTTATTACCTAGCCTCTGATTACTATAGCTATACAAAAATAGTTGTATTTTATCACATGCTAAATGTGATAATGAACTGTAGTTAATTCCCATTCTTTGCAGCTGCATAGACTGTATCTTGGGCAGCTTGGATGACTTAGAGCAACCAAGATTATCTGAGGCTCAGAAAAAGTTGCATAATAAGGGTCATTGTTTGCAACTCTGATTTCACGTGTCTCAAGGAAGAATGAATTCTACTTTTAGGGTTTCTTTGAGCATATTACCTTGCTCTTTTTTTTTTTTTTTTTTTTTTTTTTTTTTTTCTTATTTTAGTTGACAAAATAGCAAGAGAAAATATAGAAAATATCACCATATCACCATGAGGTTTTTGGCAGAAGAATACTCAGTGTCTAAATTATTTTCCAGGCACGGTCATATTTTGTAAATTATAAGCACAAACTACAACTTTAAAATCTTCCTTTCCAATAATTTTCACTGACTTCTTACATGAAAAGGAAGTATGCTATCCTGTAAAGAACACAGACTGTAAAATAATTACATTCATTCTTATTAAAATGGCCAGTCATTTGCTGCAAAAGTACAATTTGTGGTGGCAGAAGAAAGTAATTTGTTAAATAAGATATTCATCCAACTATTCATAATGCGATTTAATCAGTAGATTGTATGCATACTTTAAATATAAAATGTTCAAAATCATCATAGTGAATTATTAACAGCTGATATCTTGGGAAGGGGAGAAATACAACCCACATTTGCAATTCAGGGAGAAAGGAAAAGAGGAAAAGACTGATTAGATCAACCACTGTGCCACATTTTTCATTCTCTAAAAAGTTTCTCATCTTCTTGCTAAGCTCAGAGTCCAAAGTCCTAACTAGCATAATGTTTAATTCTCACAAGTTCCTCAGTAAGCTAAGACCTTAAAACCTTATAAAAGCTTATAATAAAGCATCATATTTTAGTGTTTTTGAAGATGTCACTTGAACACAGTTATTAGTCTAATCTACAGCACACGTTTTCCAGTAGCTTGGCCAGGGCCCACCAAATTCCATGCATATTGTATTGTAACATATTTTGTGCCCTGTGGTTCCATCATTTGTTCACATAGCCCTTACTCTGAAAAAAAAAATAATAATAATAAAAAAATAAAAATAAAATAAAATAAAATAAAAAAATGCTTTTTTTCTCTTTCCCAGACAATACTTGTTGGAGGCTTCTGAGGCAGTCCCACTGGCTTATGAGATGAAAAATTCGTTTATGATATGTTTAGCTTTTTTTTCAAAATCTGTCACTTTTATGTGTCTGCAGGAAAATTACCTGAAGCATATTTGGCAGTTTTGCAGAGTTCTAATACGTGCTACCTATATATGTAAGCAATTTTCTAATAACATATGGTAGGGGGAAGGGAACCTTTAGAAGTACTTTGTTTAGAAGTACCTTTTCACTCCAGCCACTTTCAATAGCCTGTAGAGATCTACAGATTTTATATATATGTATGTATATATATTTCAGACAAAGCATAATTTTATGCAACAAATGCAATGCCAAAGAGCCATGATATGCTGTTTTTACATTTTTGTATGATGTCTGGCATATTCTAGGCTGTAATGCAAAGGATTAAAGGCTTATAATACATCTTGCTCACTGATATTCTCAGTGTATTGGAAAAAAAATTACAAGTCTAATTCTGTGCTTGTTTAAAAATAGCACAAATAATAAGAACCTATTATAATACGTGACAAGAAAGTACATCGATCACATTTACTAATCTGTTATGCTTCAGAACATGTCCCTTAAACAAAGAAAACCTTTCATTCCTGTGGATCTGATTCTCCAGTGCATGAAACCCATTTTATTCTAAGGTAATTTCATCTACTTTAATAGCGTTATACTTTGATAACACTGGTGTGATGGAGTAGAGAATTAGTCCTGTTTATATAAGATAGCTTACAGCACACATATCCTATAAAATAAGCAAAGTCAGAATTTAATCCCATTTCTATTACTTGCGTTCTGCAGTTGTAGTCAAGTGCAGGAAACTATGTTTTGCTTCACTCATGTTCTGAAATAATATTCCTTGTCTCTCATTAGGGCCCTTAAACCTTCCTGAGCACTGTGGTGGCACAACCACTCAATCCTGGATGGGAGGTAGCTAGTGCCCACCTGCTTGGAACATGGACTGGGCTTCAGTGCATGCACCTGGCTGCTCCGACATGCTCTGCATGCTCTTGAAATATGTACTCTGGTGCAAATGATTTTGCTGGGTTAGCCTCTCTGAAGTTATGCTAATAAATTATAATGGAAAGTTAAGCCACAAATATTAATGTGTACCGAAGCAAAATGTTGTTATTGTATCTGCTTGGCCACCACAGCTATTGCTGGGAGTACCAAGCAAAGAAAAAAACAGCACAGCATGCAATGCACTGCTCTCTGAGCCTTCATCAGGCAGTGCCACACTTTGAAATCTCATTCACTGACACAAAAGAAATATGCTAATTTATTAATAAAAGAATAGTAGCGTTCTGCCATTATTGACAAGTGGATTAATTGTGTCTGAGAATAAAATAAATTCATAGTAAAGGAAAGGCAGTGAAACATGTTCCTGTAGCAGGACATAGGTGCTACATATTTCCTGAATAAAAATCATAATTGAAGGACAACAGAAATCTACTGATGCCACTGAATATAGTGATATCTTCTTTATATGAAACTGCTTTATTCTCCAGAATCAATATTGTATGTAATTCTAGTAAATCAGATATACAGGTAATACACCAGCCTCCTAAGTACAGATTATAATTAAGTTTCCACCGAGCTCTCATGAATTCATAAGCACAAGACAGCAATAATTTATTTGGCATAGAAAACAAAATGACAAGGCACCCGGAGAGACGCCTAGACAATTGCTCAGTTTCTTACTGCTGGGAACTTAGTACTTGATAAATGAATTTGTAAAATATTCAAAATGGCTGTGTGTGTGATCACAGAGTGGAGCTGTCTGAAATGACTTATGCCAGCATGTCTGATAGCTCCTAACAGCTATAAAAATACAGCTTTTTGGGTTAGATTTACAAACATTTTGTATCAGCCCAGCAGCCAAAAATAGCACTAATAACTTAAGTGCTAGTGATTACACTGGTACAAAATAAACACACTATTTAAGAAGTTAAATCAATTTGGTAGCTTTTTGAAAGCACTGGAAATATCCAATAATTGGGATAAACTTTTTTTCCCCCCCTTCAGTTTGTGAAAGACTCTTTGTATGCTGTGCTTCAAAATAATTCCTCAGGTGTGTTCAAGTAATTGCTCATGTTTATTGAAGGTACTTATACTCACAAAGGAACAAGAATATTACAGATGAGCCATTTAATTTCTAACTTGCATCCCAAATTAGTTCTCATTTTTGTTAAGATGCCACTGATTAGGGTATTCAAATCTATGTTTACTTAACAGTGGAGAATGCTGTTTGCATGTTCTTGGTACTAGCAAATTCGCTTTTGAAAATGAATAGTCTTTCCTTGTTCCTTAGGTGGAGGAATGTATAATTTAAACTATTTAAAACCATGTAAGCAGCATTTAGGATGGCTGGTAAACTAAGAGCTTCACATTCATAAAATGGATCCATCTCCACAGAACAGTAATATAGCCAACACAGTCAATGTAGCAGTTAGGAATATGGAATAAAAATATGGTCTCAACTCAGCAAGTCAGTCCTGCATGCTCTTGTTGAGGATAATCACTTCAAACAGCCTGGCTAAAACAACAAGCTTGCTGGATTCAAAATTCTTCTGTGGTTTTATTTCTGTTGCTACTGTTATTGAAAAGCTGTTGCAGAACATGTTATAATTATCTTCCTATATTCACTTGAAGTCAGATTATATGTATTTGCACACCAGTTTTGTTCTCTAGACTGTGAAGCTCTTCCTCCTGCTGTTAACTGTCCAGAAATGTCTTTAAGAAATTATATCTTGTGGTTTCATTTTATGGGTTTGATCAAAGAAAGCTCTTTCATTCTTCTCCCATTCCTGAAGCACTTCTAGAGTGCCACTTCTAATTCTTTTTCAGCTTGAATTAATCTTTTCTGAAGATGAGACAGTAGGATGGTACTGAAGTTTCTTGTAGTATTATATAAATAGTCTATTCTCTTTACAGGGAAAACCTTGGCGATTCATTACCTAAAATCATTTACCACATCTTCCTCCTCTTCCTTTGCTGTTTCTAACTGATAATCTCCCTGTTGATGATAATGTGCATGAGCTTCCTTTCTATACTATTTCTTTTTTTTTCTTTTTTTTTCTTTTTTTCTTTTCTTAGATGTCATCTGGGTCTTTTGACTGCCCCGCATATTAAGAATGCCATGCATCATTGTGTCATGAACAAATTTAATTAGCAGACTAACTTTCAGTTTAGATGAATACTACTTTGATATTTCTTTCAATATGTCTTGCAAAGATGAGTGCAACACATATTTTGACAGCTTGTTCTTTGCCTCTATGCTTCCTAATATCTAGGACATAGCCTTCTTTGTTGAAGACTCTTCTTTTTTTTGCATTTTGTATATGTGCCTTTCTTATTTGCTACCATCTTTCTTGACTGATTGACAATCCATTTAGGAATAAACTCTTTCAACAAGATTTCCTCCTCTTATTAGGGACATATTCTTGACATAGTATAGTCTTCTGACCACAAAGAAATTTCAGATGCCATTGAATTATGAAAAAGTAGTCTTCTTCCAGTTCTTTGCTTAACTAGTTTCAAAGCAAGGTCTTATATTGCAGAAATTGTTTGTTCATTCCTATATATAATAGAAGCCAAATCAAGATCAACTGAAATGAAATCCAGAAAGTAAATTTCTGTTATAATGTCCTAATTTTCTTTCAAAATTAAAGCAACAGTTCCTCTGAGCATTTCTCTTGTGATTTCCTGGGAAATTGTTGGCTGTCATCTCCAAGACTAATAAAGCTGTAATTGCAGTAACATCTGATCTCTTTCTGGAAACAAAACAAAACATAACAAAACAACAATAACAACATAAATCTTCCTAATCACACTTTTTCCATAGTGTTTACTATCCTAATAAAAGGAGAAACATCTCTGCCCTCCTTAAGATCCAAACCTACAGTAGCACAAGTTCTTCCATTTTGTTTCACAGGCACTACACAAGAAATCACTTCAAATCTCTGCTGAAACTTAACAAAATCCTTATTCTAACCACCTTGGGAGCCTGACTACAATCTTGCCATATTAATTTTTGCTTCATCTCAGATATCTAGTCTCTCTAACCTATGATGCTCCTTTTCCTATTGCAGTAGCAGCTTCATTTATCCTAAGATAAAACAAAGAAATATCACATTTCCTCAAATAATTTTCTCATTCTTACTTTGAAGTTTTTTTTTTGTTGTTTTGTTTTTTTTTTTTTTTGTTTTTAGTAGGTTGCAATGGCTTTGTCCCGGATGTTTCTCTTCTGAGGTATGGGAAACATTATTTCCATGAATACCTTTATGTAGTTGATTTTCCCTGAACTGTCTTCATTTAATCAATTCATTAGTCACCTCTTTATTATCTTGTCCTATCAACTTCTTTCTTGATGGACCTGAAAAAATGTACCTATAATCAACTGCATTTTAGCACTGTTAAACATCTTATGTGGGCTGACTGTCATCATGGGGATAAAACGTTTCCTGACAAATGACATTTATGAGAAACTGTAGAAATAAAAATGTCAAAAAGTCTGGACCATATAAGAAGAATTCCTGATTAAGACATTAAAAATGGTTCCAGGTCAGAACAGTTAAATTCCTGGAGTAAATTTTCAAGTGTACTAAAGATACAATACAGAGTTTGCGAAAGGTCAGAAACTAGTGCAAGGACAAGCAGGGCCTTCAACTGGAATGTTTTAAGTGAGGTCTGAAATACATTTTATGGTGCTCCACTTTCCAATGGGAAGCAAGAGTCAATGAAGTTGATAATGTATAAGACAAGAAAGACTTTGAAACAATCGTTTCTTCTACCAAAATATTTGTGCCTGTAAGATAATCACTATATTTTGCTATATATTTAAAAATACAATCAGACAGGTTTGTTTCTCACACATCCAGCAATTGTTTCTTTCATTTTCAATAGCAGTAAAGAAAGTTTGGAAACTAAACCAGAGATTTCCATTTGTGCTATAATAAAAGTCTAAAGCCATTTAGACATACTCAGAAAACTCACAAGAAAAAATGAAAAGAAAGGAATTCTCAGTATATAGTAGGGTTTGGGTGGTTTTTTGTTTGTTTGTTTCTTTCTTTCTTTCTTTGTTGATTAAATGTTTGATAGTATATAAAACATCAAATCATTAAATTATAAATTAAAAGATCACTTTTGTTTGTTCTGTGCTGTAAAATGCAATAAACAGCTGATGAGATTGATAAATAACCAAAACAAAGATGAAATATTGAATGAGGTTCAAAATTCTTTTATTGTATAGCAATAGAGATCAGTCCTACCATACACTATGAAATAAGATTCTGGGAGGAAAGAAAAGAAGGGAAGGAAGGAAGGAAGGAAGGAAGGAAGGAAGGAAGGAAGGAAGGAAGGAAGGAAGGAAGGAAGGAAGGAAGGAAGGAAGGAAGGAAGGAAGGAAGGAAGGAAGGAAGGAAGGGAGAGAGGGAGGAAGGGAGGAAGGGAGGAAGGGAGGAAGGGAGGGAGGGAGGGAGGGAAGGAGGGAGGGAGGGAGGGAGCTGGATTTCTTCCAGCAGGATTGTTCTTTCACTTCTACAGAGTAGGATTATTCTGAATTAAGAATTAATTAATTCTTCATAAGGTACTGCAAGAGACAGTTTAATTCCTGTAGAAGGCTTGTGTGGTTTGATGTCTTGGATATTCAGAGGTCAGTAAATGTTCAAGGTGATTCTTGCAGAAAGGAGCACAGTGAAGACCTCTGAGTACCCATTCTCCTTTTCTATTTGAAACCATTGCATAATTTTTTATTCCTCTTACTTTTCTAGTCAAGTAGATCCAAACCAGACCTCAGAACAGTCTCACATTTGGTTTGTATTGTGTAGATATGTAAGGATAAAGGCAGTGTCAGGGACTACCTCTTTCATATCATTTGCTGCTGGAAGGTGTTATAGCTTCAGTGTTTAAAGGTAGGTATTAATTAATGCAATATAAATGAAGGGAAGGCTGAGGAGGGCACAAGTATGAAGAGAGAGTATAATCTGAGTCAGTTGATTGCAACAAATCAATTGAACTGTTATACAAAAGGTAAAGGAACCTTTTTAACTAGAAAAAAACTATTTTACTAGAGTCTAAATGAAATCTCACTGAGCATTAATTGATGGACTGAATAGATTTGGTGTCATAATCTGGCATGTCTTTAGTTTTCATGAATCACCATTGACTTCTGCTGCAGCTGAATTTTTCTTTATATTGAGTTTATGGCATATACATACACATACACACATCACCTGCATGTTGTCATAATCAGTATATTTATTACAGTCTGTGAGCATACATACAAATATACAAAGCAAAGAGGAAGGAATTCATATCTGCAAAACCCTTTGAGAACCATAACCGAAAGAAAATAAAAGCAAATGATTAGCAATTTATGGACTCAAGTTTTATGGATTTATTTGTGCATTTTTGTGTTTAATACTAGTCCAGTGCCAATCGCCAGTGCAGAGATAAAGCCTCTAAATAAAATGGGGCTTGCAAAAAGATAAAGTCTAACGTAAATCAAACTCTGTGGAAGTTTTGAAACAGCAGATTCACATCCAAGATTTATTCTGGTCTAGCTCCTTTTAAATCCATCATTGCACTGAGGCTGGAAATACTATACCATCAAGGAA